>NC_031977.2:7219075-7519075 GCF_001858045.2 Oreochromis niloticus | reverse complement strand
ACCGAGCCTCTTTAAGAAGTGTTAAGTTTAACTACAACTTGTTGCAGTGTATATGCAACTGCATTTTTACTGCAACTGCAGAATTTAGTAGGAAAATTTCTCATTATTTATCCAAACTTTACTTTGTCCTTCATTCATGCCAGCCACAACGATGATCTAACCATCTATTTTCGTAACTGCTTGTCCAACCTTTCAAACGCACATCTACACCTGCAGCGAGTTTGGAATCAATTAACGGGCGCAAGAAGGACATGCAAATGCAGACAGCCGCAGCTGATAAGCAGGATTAAAATTCAAACCTTCTTTCTGTGAGGCCATGCTGGTAGCCTCCGCACAATCACGCCGACCCCGCCGTGCCTATTATTTGGACGTTTATATGACGCGGTCATTGGTTATATTCAGACAGGCGAGAGATGAATCTTGCCCAAATGCCCTGTCACACACACTTTTACACACACTCGCACGCAGGTTCCCCTCCATCAAGTTTGATGAGGTGAACGAGTGTGAACCCGCCGCATCTGGCATTCCTCTGTCCTCTCCCTCCACGCCGCAGCAGTCCGTGTCTCTCTATTGATCCCAGCTTATCTTCCCGTAAACCTGGACCTCGTTTCTCCCCTCCTCCCATCTCCTCGCTTCACCACCTCCTACCCCTCCTTCCTCCTCATTGCTATCGATCAGCCCGTGTGTTCAACAAAGTAGAGAGCAGGCTGTGGTTAATGCAGAGCTGGGCTGGAGGGGCTCTGCACGAGACTCGTGTATCGCCTTTCTCTCCTAATGGTTCCAATCAGGCTCTAATAGACCCTGGGTTAGCCCATCAAGGCCCACTACTCTCTTCTCGCTCTTCTCACCTTTCACTCATCCTTCCTTCTCATAAATAAATCTCTGTCTCCGCTACAAGTCTGCCAGGTGCATTTTTAGCTGATGACTGTTGATTTCGCTAACCGATCCAATAGCTTTTGCTTCTGCTGAGTGTGCACACACTTCTTCCAAAATGTCCTGCTTTGCATTTTTTACAGTAATGCTCATTCATTCCTGGGAGCTGCCCGGTAGAACCACAGTTTGCTAAGTTTAGCCATTGGGAACTGCCCAGTACCAAAAGCTGCCTTTCATTATCCCTTCTCTCAGTCGCTGAACATACTGTGTCTCTAGCTGGGTTAAGTGCATTTCTCAAGAGTAGCTTCATTGTTGTGGATTCGGGGGAAAGAGTCTCTTAACATTTGTTGTTTTTCAGCCAGCGATTTAAATGGAATGACAAGTAGAACTAAAGTATGACACACTAGATGCTAGCATTACCTTTAACTAGCAGAGAGGTTGATAGCTTTTGACATTTGTTCTGGCAGGTATGTAACAAAAACAAAGACTTCTAGGAACAGCTTTAAGCTCCTGTTAATTTTGATTTGTGAAAACTTGGATTATGTCATTAAATTGTCATTTAAATAAGTCCTGACAGTCAGTCAGACCATATATTGGCTGATATTAGCTATTTACTGATATATCAGAATTAGCATTTATAAAAACCAAGTACAATACAGAAAAGATGGGAGAAACACCCTTCAACCAGTGTTAATGTTACACAGTTTTTACACCATTTGGAGCTGGCTGTGACAGACGGCCGCCCCTCCCTGAGCCTGGTTCTGCCGGAGGTTTCTTCCTGTTAAAAGGGAGTTCTTCCTTCCCACTGTCACCAAGTGCTTGCTCATAGGGGGCTGTCTGATTGTTGGGGTTTTTTCTCTATTATTATAGGGTCTTTACCATATAATATAAAGCCCCTTGAGGCAACTGTTGTTGTAATTTGGCCCTAAAAATACATTTGAATTGAACTCGACAAAGGTCATGTGTTTTCATGCCTCCATCAACTAAAAAAATGTAAACTGTGTATTTTCCTCTCTCTCTGTGATGTTTATGGACCAGTTTTGGTGCTGAAATCTGTAAAAGGTCTGATGTTTGTCCTGTGTGCTATAAAAAGCCTGTTTGACATTTATAACAATTTTTCTTAGAGAAGCAGCTTTGTGGCTTTGGTGAGAAAGAGGCTAAAAGCAGACATCTCATGACAAATGTTTTTTTTCCCTCTCTCTGCTGTTTAGGACATTCTCCAATCATAAATTTGTTTATTAGGGCAACTCAATAAAGAGCAGACATGCGCCCAGTTGTGGTCTTGTGTATGCATGTCTATGGCATGCGTTCAGACTTGTGACGTAAATTCTAGAAAAAGTAACTATACAGAAAAATAACCACAGTTAGCGTCTGACATGCAACTGGCAATTTCAGATGTCAATAACAAAAAAAGAAAAACACATTTAAATCCCAGAAAAGAGAACTTATCATAAACCTAATCGTTTACACAACAGTCGTGTCTCACCCGTTCAGTCCTAGACAAATATCGTCTGTCATTCCACTTATCTCTCCGTCAGTGTCCACCCTCCCCACCTTCCCACCACCGCAGAGATGTGTGGGCCGCTCGTATAGGAGTCCAGCTAGGTGCAACCTTTATGCCCTATGGCACCTCACTGGGATCCAGGGCTCTGGGCTCAGCGTGAACTGCTGAACTCTTCCCGAAAGTACAGACCTGAGGAGAAGGGAGAGGACAGAGAGAGTGGGAGGGAAAGCAAAGGAGTGCTACTGGACAATTAGCCCCCCTAGGAGCATAGTAGGTGGTTCCCCCAAGCTAGAATACACTGAGAGTATTTCAGCAAGGTGCAGCCAAAGAGAAGGGGAGACAGTGTGTGCGTGCGTTTCTGTGTGTGTGTCTGTGTCGTGCACGTAGTGTAGTTTGCATTCATATGCCCTGCAGTTGTTGTTCTGAAATGAGACAGAACATCGGGTGCCCACAGGCGTCAATACGACCATTTCTATTATTCAGAGCTGATTACAGCACGGAATCATACAGCGGTGAATACTTTTTAATGAGCTCTGAAATACAACAGAGAAAGTTTATCAGATTTTTTGTTTGTCTGAATCTGGCTGGCAGGGAACAACGAGCCTATTTGCCTGAGTGATTTGATTAGTGCGCTGGTGTGTGAGGAGCAGGTTGCAACATATGTGAGTGGTAACTCTGAAATAAATGAATGTGCGCAACTGCGGGAGTACTTAACGACACGTGATAAATCATCCCTGTTATTGTTTTGTATGTGCGTACAGCACCTGTGTTTATTGGGCACATGAATTCATGCGTTTGAATACACGTGTGCTTTCCATTTTAAGAAGTACGTAGATATATACAAAAAAACAAACGAGCCCAAATTTGTTTCTTTGTGTCCACGTTTGTTTCAGCCTTCTATTCACAAACCAGTCCGCCGCCTAGAGCAAGGCTGATCGACCTGTGACCAAACAGTAATCGTGGACGAGTGTGCGCACACTTTTGTATCTGCGTTGATGACAGGTCAGACAGCACTATCCCAGCATCCCCTGGGCCTGCACACAGGGCAGGCAGGTCACGGCAGGGCAGAGTGCACGTGGATTTTACCGTTTCCTCGCTGCAGTCATGTGTGCTTGTCAGAAACAACACAGCCGGGCTGACAGCACAAGGTCATCCAGAGAAAAAAGGGAGAGAGAGTTAGATGGAGAGGCTGGGAGAGAGAAAAACAGACAGTGTGTCTGCCCGTGCATAAATAACCTGGTTATTGTTGACTTGCTGCGGTAATCACATTTCTTAAATGTCATGTAAATGAAAAACCTAGTTTCAGGTTAAAGGATTACAATAAATCTCTTACCGACCTAGATGCACACTGAAAATAGCTAGAGCACGCAGTGCTACTGAAACAGACAGCCAACAGATCAATACACCCACAATCGAGGCAAACAGTAGATAAACTTTAAACTGTCGTTTTAGATTTCAAGTTCATGTTTAGTTGACCATTTTTGATATAATTTTCTTAATTGATGGGTTGACCAGAAAGCTGGAGGAGCAAAGAGCCTTCAGCTTAACAATAGACTATATAAACGTGCTAATATATTCAATTGAATTCAGTTTTAGTTATAGTGCCAAATCAGAACAACAATCACTTCAAGGTCCTAAAGACCCTACAATTGAGAGACAAAACCTCAACAGTCATATGACTCCCTTACGAGCCAACACTTGGCAACAGCGGGAAGGAAAAACTCCCTTTTAACAGGAAGAAACCTCTGACAGAACCAGACTCAGGGAGGGGCAGCTAAGTGTTCTGTAAATGGAATAACTGTTGTCAGTCTTCTTTATGCCTGGCATGAGCATTTTGGTAGACTAGCAGATTTAACTTCATTTAGCCAGCAGGGGCCGCCTCCTCTAGTCCTTGAATAAGTCAGGTGACACTGGAGCTGGAGGTCCCATTTGCCACGCTCTATGACCTCAATAAACACTTAGTGGTTTATTGAATACAACATGATGTTCGTTTGGTAAATTATGGCCCAGGTGGGAGTCGAGAAAAAGAAGAAAAAACAGTATACGCTTTGTGACACGCCCGGATGGCTACAGCAAAAATACTCATCTAACCAGGTTTGACACCAGGGCTTTTTCCATTAGTGTAACATTCAACACGTCTTTTATGTACAGTCTATGCCAGGAGTGGGCAACTCCAGGCCTCGAGTGGTGGTGTCCTGCAGGTTTTAGATGTGTCCTTGATTCAACACAGCTGATTCAAATGGCTAATTGACCTCCTCAATATGTCTAGAAGTTCTCAAGAAGCCTAGTAATGAATTCAGGTGTGTTGACCCAGGGTGATATCTAAAACCTGCAGGACACCGGCCCACAAGGCCTGGAGTTGCCCACCCCTGGTCTATGCCATCAGGTTTCCTATAGCACATCATTATCAACCCCAGCTGGATTGTTTTTCCTTATCTTTGCATTCACCCGGATTAATATATCACTTTTAAAGTGTAGTCCAGCTGTGCTATACAAGTACATACATTTTTTTTCTTAAATTTTATGATCTTGACAAAGTTTGCTCATTTTATGGATTTTACCACAGAAGCTGATGCAGTGATGCAATTAACTGTTTTAGTGATTGGTCGGGATTAAACTCTGGACCTCAAGGGCACAGGGTGGAGTACCGGTGATTAAAGCCATTTATATGCAGTGAAAACTCCCCACTATAATTTAAACTTGAGATGTTGTCTTAGGTTGGTTGCCATCTCCTTGAGGGAGATAATGATTGCTGCAAAGGGATTTCATAGATTCAGTCAGATACCCCTCAAAATATATTTGATACAGCTACCGTGTTAGCATACAATTGCCTATTTAAACATCCTGCAGACACGGAGGAGCATTAGCATTCATTTGAAGTTGTAGCTGTCACTTCATGAATATCCAATATTCACTTTCCTTCTAGCTGTTGTTTATTTTCTATCTTCTTCAGTGAGATGTCTGAAGCCTTAGCTGCTAAATCATTCACTGCTACCTGCTGTGGATGGCAACAAAGCTGATAAGACGGGTGAGCCTCAATTAAAACATTAAAGCTGCAAGCCCTGAAAGCAAAACAATTAGCTAAAAGATGCTAAAATGCCTCCAAAGCTGAGGGGGGAACTGCAGCTCCTGTGACAGGTCTCCATGAGTTCATTAGGATGGTAATCCCTTCCAAATACATGTATCTGTTTGATCCATTGTTGATCTAAAATATTTAGTCTTGCAGCTTTAATTTGTGATCGGGAGCTTTACCAGCATGTTAAAATGATTGAGCTCAATTTACCTTTGAATTTTTTTAAAATATTTGCAACCGTTACATCACGTGGCCGACTCGAATCAGGGTTCAGGTGTTGTCACGGCATCTGTAGGTGTTAAATGGCTACGCTCAATCCCCAAGTCTTTCGTCCACAGTCTGCTTCTATCAACCGTGTATACGCTGTCGCAGACCAAAGGCACAGATGGTCCCGCTGTCGTCAGCATCTGCACGTCAGCGCGTCTGGTTTCATCTCGCCTTGACCTCCTCTTCTATCAGTTCCTCGGGTCTGAGCAGGTGTTTGGCCCGCAGTCAGAGTCCAAATCAGATCCATTTCATCTGTAATCAGCTGGAGCCCCTGGCACTGATGGAAGAGATCAGAGCGGCGATTAAAGAATTATAAGCCGACCACGCCTGACCAGCTGACCATGACACGGACAAGGAGGCGAAACAGAACGGGGGGGACGAGTTTGTGCCAATGAGGGGGAGCTACAGTAGGGATGAAAGGAAAGATAGAGTTTTGAAGGCTGGCAAAATGTCCCAGGGGAGGGACATGAAAGAACAGGGCTCTGGGGGAAGTGAGCAGTGAAGGAGGCTAAGATGTTACTCTATGTTCTCACGGGATTCATGTGTGTTTGTGTGTTTTTTTTATTCCATCAAGTGGAAAGAGGTCATTTAAAGTCAAACGCGTTGCTCAGTTCTGCTTCAAATTGGGGTAATTACAATGGGAAGTAAATTCCAATCACCATGTGAAAAGAAAGTTAATGACATTAACTTGATGTTTTTGAACTGCTTGATGCCCCAGCGCTGTTTAGCAAATCATTAATTGTGAGAAAATTGTGGCAAATCATGTGCTCAGGTGCATGAAAACTGACGGGTGGCTCACATACTGATGACAGCTGCTTTAAAGGAGCTCAAATAGCGTTTAGGAGCCGTTCACAAGGTATAGGATGTATCAGAAAGACCATCACCATTCATACACACACACACACACACACACATCAAGTCTCTATGTGGAGCTGATCAAATCCCCCTTTGATTATCTTTCATCTGTGCCAGCTCAACAACAGCAGCCTGCCTAGGCTGTCGGCACAGATACACACACACACACACACATCTGAAAACACACAACTGTTTATTGTGAGCTGGTCAGCATAAAGAGACTCACTTATTTGTTTACACCTATTCACTGATATGCTAGTTATTCTGTCACTTAAATGAAGGCTTGCTCATGCTTGATATTGCTTTAAAGCGTATATGCAAACCAGAGGGCTCTCATACACACATACGCACGCACACACACTCTACCTGCTTTAAGTGACCACCTGCGTCTGTGTACTCTCAGATGGAGAGTGCACATGGAGTGGGAATGTGTGTGTGTGTGTGTGTGTTTTACTGTCAGTGTCTACTCCATTAGTGCCACACTCTGAGTGAAATCGCTGCGTCAGATGTGTTAGGTCCAGCTCTCTGGACTGGATCTAGCTTCTCACTGTACTGCCATAGAGCAGTGGGGTCTTCCACCCCCTTCCTCCAAAGTCCGGTTGCACACATGGCTCTGGAGGACTGAGAGAAAATAGCAAATAAGTCCATGACTTCCTTCCCAACAGGTGAACTGAAACATGATATATTTATTTTTTCCTTTGTTTTTCTAACCGTTTTGCTCAGGACTTAAGCTCCGTACTTTAAAATCTTTCCTTTGATGTATCACCACAATTTTTAAACATTTAAACTCCAGGCATTTAGCTAAAGCTTTACTTTAAGAAATGAATTTAGACCATTAAAAAACTGTTTTTAATCGACCTGTGTTTTTAAAGGCTGGTGTTTAATCAAAAGGTTTTAGCAGAAAAAAAAAATAATTTATGACACAGCTTCCTCTAAGGCTCCCTGATGTATTCACAGAGTTTAAAACACCATTATGAACCCTTTAGAATGCTTTTTAATCATAAAAATGAAATAAGGTGATCTCATGTAAAAAACTAAATCACGTTAAAAAAAAAAGTTATTTTTGGGGGAAAAAAAGATTTTAATTTGATGTCTTTGGGAGCTCTATCTGAACATAGCTGAGCTGAAGCTGAACTGACCCATAAATGAAACTATTCCTCTTTTAGGAAACATCTGTCAGCTGTTGAATAGAAATTCCTTCTTTGAATAGTCAGAGCCACAACATCAATGAACGTTTAAAGACTATTACTTGAATTTGTTTGCGATAAAATAATTTTTTTGCCAAGCATTTTCTCATATTCAGCTAAATGATATAGCACCAGTTCAAAGTAATGGCCCTAAAATGTTAAGAGAGCTCTCCAATGATTGGCTGTTTCCCAGTCAGAAAATGCAGTGAACAGGAAGGACTCTCTTTTAACCTCCAGCAGAACCAGGTAGGCGCAGCCATCAGATCAGTTGGGAGTTTGAAGGGAAAGAAAGAGAGAGATAACAAACGACACACAGGACAAACAGAGTCTATAGGAGAATAAAGAAGGGAGTGCAGGAAAGGTGCACACTCCATCAATAAATTGTGTGTTTTTCTATATTCAGGTGTGGTGCACTGCCTGATTCTCCCCTGTTTAAAGACACTGGCAGTCTATGTTATGTTCCATAATTACTGGAAGTGATCATTCCCAGTCATTATGGAACATAACATAGATGCCATTTTCAATAAAATTGTGTTTATGCAAGTAGCACTTAATGTCATTGTTAGATTGCAAGCACGTCAACAGCAGCGCTATAAACATGTAGAGTTCTGAAGGTGTTTATTTTATGTTTGCTGGTTAGCTCTAATCACAAGCAATAGCTGAGACTTATAGAAATGTAATTGTTTTTGCTGGTATTCATTCATACAAGCTGCACATCAAGGAAGCACTTCCTCCCTACTGTGACAGAGCACTTCCTCACAGGGGGTCATCTGATCTGTCCCCAATGTTGTAGGTTCTTTACTATGAAGTATCTTGAGATGACTGTGTGACCTGGTGCTATATAAAAAAACTGAAATAAAAATGTTAAAAAAAACCTTAAAACCTGATATAAAGCAAATTATGTGTTTGCAGAATAATTTCAGGTATTATTTTGTTATTTCTAGTAATCATTGCTATAGCCAAATTAACTCTACGGTATTGTTTTTTTTTTTGTTGTTGTTGTTGGTTTCGTTACTGGATTTCATAGTTTCAGTGTTCAGTTTTCAGTGTTCTCGTGCTCTTGATGTTTTAAAGACCAACCAACTAAGACTTGTTTTTGTACCAACAAACTCCTTTCTGAATGTTGATAAGCCTTTGCAGGCACAAAAAAGAAAAAAAAGCCCACACGTCTGACCATTAATGCATCAGCACTGCTCCAGCTTCCTGCTATGATGATTTCAAAGTGAAGAGAACGCAGCATAAAAGTCCTTGAGTCGGTCTTAACTCCCTTCGTCCATGAGGTGTGAAATCGTTTGATCCAGCTTGTTTCCATTTTGGTGAAACAGCCTTTATGTAGCTGTGAGAATTTTCATTTGTGTGTGTGTTTTTAAATGCTGTTGGAGCAATAAAAAGTGCAGACAAAGGGGAGGGTACAGGGTTGGAGTCGAGAAGCAGGAAGGAAGGAAGGAAGAGAGCTGACGGTAGCTTCTGTGATAGTTTTGAATGAAGGCAGAATGAAGGACGGGGGCTGTCCCATAGTATATCCTGTCTGTGTGAGTCTGTGTGTACTTGTCTGTGTTTGCGCATGGGTGGGGTGGTGGGGGTTAACTAACATTAAGTGTGTGCTTGTGTCTGGGTGGAGGGCGGTGGGCGATGTTGGCTTTAAGTAGCGTGCAAAAAGGTCAGAGGTTGGGGTTAAAAGTCAAACAATGCCTGGAAGAAGTAGCAATCAGTTGGGGCAGGAAAAAGCTGCCAGGAAAGGGTAGGTGGGTAAAATGAAGGGCAGGAAGAGGAAAATGGGAAAAAGAGATAAAGTGGTCTAAGAGGACAGAGGAAGGCTGACGTTCACACACTTCGAAGCATCAGAGCTATGTAGCTTCTCCCTACAGGGGCTCATCTTACCTCTAAGCACACTCGAAAAACACACAGAGACAAAAATACAGACACGATGACAAAACAGACCCATGCAGGAGCTCTGTAACCTAATCAGAACATGTGGCCTATTTCTCTGTATGTTTTAATGAGCCCTCCATTGTGGAGCGCTGACTGATATTATTAAGCTGCCGAGTCTCAGCTCATTAGCTAAACCAGGCTCAACAACAACACCAGCAGCTAAAAGATGATTTGATACCGCCTGCAGAGTTATGCGACACCACAGGACCTTAAAGAGGTCGTGGGGAGAGGCAGAGCAAGTGAGTTAATTCGGTCATTGGGAATGAGTCGGACTAAATCTTGCTTCCTATGACACAATAAATAAGAACAATACATAACAGGCAGAGTTCAACCACCCCTTTTGTAAAGCTTCCTGCAAATTAGCCTGGAATATTCAGTGTTTCTTCAGTCGTCATCAATACTGTATAGACAACACTGCTGCAGGTGCATATTTTACAGTCTGTTCTCACTTATGAGAATGCTGTGGTTTTCTTTGTCAGCATTGTATGGTTTTTATTAGAGCACTTAAATCATTCAGGCTGCATTGATGCGTGGGATAGATTACTATGACTTGATGATATCTCACTTAACTATAATAAACTGGAAGAAAAGACCAAGGTGTCTATTCATTACATAAAACCTGTTACATCCAATGAAACGTCCCAGATATCTTGTTTGATAAGGCGTCTCTAAAGCTTCCCACAGCCTCTAGCAAACAAGCACGAAACCCCAAACTAAACATAATGCTAAGCTTTGCCATAGAACAAAGTCCCCACAATCGAACAAGTCCCCGCGTGTTGGTGTACAGTCAGGTTAAAGCACCCATCTGGCACAATAAACATGACCACACACACAGAGACACACTTCTAAAAAGCATGTCTGACCTTTTGCGAGCAATTTTTTTGAAATGTATTATGGGTATTGTAGTATCAGTTAATGCTATATTGTACATTCCACTTTAAAGATGTTTGCACTTGACTGACTTGAAACTAGTTCTTCAACGTGACTTATAAGTTCACACAAAGGGTGATATAAATATATTATATTTTATTTTTTATATTATTATATTACATATATATATATATATATATATATATATATATATATATATATAACCTTTACAACACAATAATGACAAAGTCTGTGTGATGCCGTTTTTTCGAATAAAAATATTAGAATGGATGGTGTTTATTAATTAAGTTGATAATGATTATTTCTCACTATAATAACAACAAATTTGGATTTGTTTTTCCTCCAGCAAGATGTTTGGACCATGAGAATTTGAGAAAATTAATCTGTGATAGTATAAATCCAAAAATTAGGCATTACCACTACAAATAATTTGGTAAATTTATGCTCAAATTATATAATTTTTGTAACTTCCTCTCGGTTACCCGCAATCTGTTCTTTTCCAAACAGATATTTTAGGCTGACTAAAATACTTTTAATTTTATTGTTATTTTTTTAGCAGCAGAGTTTTAGGTTTTAACTGTTCCCACTAAGGAGACATATGCATATGCCACCTCGTGCGTCACTCGGCGCAGGACTCAAGGTTTGTTTTTGTTTGTTTGTGTTTTCACAATGCTGTCTTTTTTGTGTAGCTGGTTCAAACACTGCTGCTTTTATCCCTGTACATTTGCAAGGTGTGATGTGAAACTATCATACAATGTCAAGTTATCGTCATAGAAACCAACCCCGCACACACTGTCGGAAGACTCCCCAATAATTTGCTCTCCAGCTTCTTCCTAGTGCCGAAGGAAAATGATACATGGACACTAGAGCTGTACTGAATAGCATCTTTTGGGCTTTGGAGCTTTAGTTGTAATCAACAGTGAATAATTTAAGCTTTGCCTCACGAGTGGGGTGAGGGGAGGGAAGAGATGGGTGACTCATGTCTAGTTTTATGGCTGCAACAGAAGATTTAAAAACAATGACTGAGCTGTTTCAGCTGTATCTGCATGTTAAATAATCACCGAGAGGGAACTTTAGATACAACAAAACATCTCTTACTTTTTTCTTACTCTGCATGTCTGCACTGACCGAAGCCAAGCTGCTTACCTGACACAGGGGCAGAGAGAGTGCAAACACTGCTGGGATACAGTTCAGAGATTCTTTGCTGGGCCAGCTATGAAAAACAACAATACAAGCTGAGACGGTTTATTTTGATATATGAAAATTCAAAACTCAATACTTCTCTGGTGTTGAATATTTGGATAAAGCCCTATGGTGACACACGAGAGTTTTAACATCATCATTTAAAAATCAGAAGGCATCTTATATTCCAGGTGGCAATCACAGATAGATGGGTTTTGAATGACTTAATGCTGTCACGTGTTCCAAAACTGGAAAAGAACACACGTAGTTACATTTTAAAGAACTTCCCTCTTTTTTGGCCTTTTCTGCTTTATTTGATAAACTTAGTGAAGAAAGGACAGAAAATCGGTGGCAGACTTGCGCAAAGGGCTGTGGCTCGGACTCAAACTTGAACCCAGGCCGACCGCTCTCGGTCATATGGCATGTGGTCGCTAAACCAGCGTCCCACTAGATTTTCTTTTTGAAGATTCCAAAATATTGAGTTGTTTTTTGTTCATCTTTTTTAGGGACACTGAACTGTTACGACTCCATGTTGTTAGTTAGTCAGACAATCATGTGATCATATTTGCACTGATTGCCTTGGAAGCTTAACCACGTGACAAGTTCTTTCTTCGAGGATGAATTGCAGTGTGCACTTCTGCTTTCTACTGCAAACACTACACAAGCTAAGAGACGGTTTTACCTTACTGGCAATATTTTTTATGCTAAACAGTTCCGTTGTTGAAATAGCAGAGAAGATTAAAGAGGAGATGATCAAAAAAAGACGTGACAGACAAAGGGGGAGGGAAAAGAGAGTAAGGTATACAGAAATTTTAAGCTTTTCTGCAGACAGACAAGACAGCTTTGAATCCCTCTTCATCATCTCGCTCTGTTCCTCCTCGTTCCCCCTCTGTAGTGTTTACATGCTGCTTCTTCGCTTAATCCAGCCTTCGGATGCCTACTTCACTTCGTTACCTCTCAGCCTGGAGATGGAACCCTTGGATGATGAGGGTGATTTTTTTTTCTTCTTCTTTCTCCATTTCTCTACCGCCATCTCAATCTCTTCTCTGCTCACTCAAGCGTTGGCTACACCAAAGCCTCCAGCATCGATCCAATAAAGCTGGTAGCCCCGCCATTGCAAAGCTCGGAGAGCCCGCACCCCCAACCTAGCATTTGAGCACGCTCAATTAAGAGCGTGTTAATTGAGAAGGCCGGTGTGGGGGTACCTCTTTTTTATACTTTTAAAAAGTGTAATCAATAACTGTCACACTGGGCAGACGTGAGCTTACACACTCAAACCGCACACACATACAAACACATACACAGATCTCTAAATCTCAATTACCTCCCCTGCCAATCCCCTAAATAGACCAAATATTTGTTTGCCAGCACTGGAATGTATTATTCACACGTGGGGATAGATGTGGGCAAAGGAGTACTCTGCGTGCTACACACACTGAGGTGGTTTCTGCCTTTGTGCTGGGTTAAAGTTTGACATTTTGCGCCTGTTTAAAAGTCAATTGGATCCCTTCTCCAATAAGCACGCATCATCAAAGGCACCATTTCGCTCGCTGATGCACAGCAGCAGCAGGTGCAGAGGGGGAAGCTTACAGGTGGTTTGCGTGCATTTGTCTGTGTGTGGAACTACTGTATGTTTCAGTTGCTGTCCCGGCACTTAAAAATGACATTTACAGTTGTTCCCAAGAGTCTCCCAAATAATCACAAACAGGTAAAGAAATAGTAAACATGAGAAAAAACTGTTAACGAATACTGTGAACAGAGTATTTTGTACGCTTTTCTTGAGACCTTTGTGTGTTTCAGAGGTTGTGCAACCCAGTTTCCAGTTTCATAATTGGTATCTGATGCTTTAGAAAATTTTGTAACCTTTTGAAACACGTTCCCCTTTTGTCAGTTTTCTTTTTCCTGCCAGCTTCTTCTGCTGCTTATTGTGTGTACAACCTTATGAACAAAATCAATGTACTAGTTTTCAACCTCAGCAGAGCCACAGAGATCAGGGTGCAGCCAACCTGAAGCTATTGCAGGTTTTGGCCTAAGACGTGGCAGGAAGACACAATGTGCAGCCTTTTCTGAGAAGAAATGTTTCTTTTTCTTATATATACATGCTTTTTTTCTTCTCTTAATAATTTCCATTCACTCTGCTTTATTCTGCAAAATACCCACACAAAGTATAAGTGTGACCAGATCGAGTGGCGAGATTTTCTTTCTTCCAAAAGTTTATTAATTGTTTGACCTCTAAGCCAACAAATCAGTCAAAAAAAAGGCTTGTCTCTTCATCTTTAGCTTCCTAAGTTTGTGTATTATTTAATAATTCGGTGCTAGACAGATTTACGCATTCATTTGGTATTACCGTGACACGAGGATGGGTTTAACGCCCTCCAGGCATACAAAACCAAAGTTTGAAGTGTGTGGTGTTAATGTGAAATAGCTCGTGCATCAATCCTACCTGCAGCATCATAACAAGTCAATCACCAGGCACTGTTATTAGACTGTAATGCTATGTCCTAGCCGCACACTCGATGTTCATTAGGTATAAGCCAATTCATTTACAACACAGTGCTATTGGATTGTCCTTGTCTCGACATTCATTTCCCACCACATTGGCGTTTGATGCGTTGCCAGCACCAGTTAACTTTGATAACTCAGCCCCGGCTTAATATACTGCCACTGAATTGGCTTGACAAGAGTTTAGCGATAAGCTATTTCTGAGCTTTCTGAGTGGCGATAGCTGGATTATCACTCGGAGCGAGGGAGAGGCAGGAAAAAACTTTGCTGCTAACCTTCCTGGCCAAAAGTCATTAAAATGTTTAGTTTGTTTATGTTGGCAGACAGGCACAAACAGGGGCACGTACAGCGATTAAAACTATGTCCTTGTAGGCTTTAACGATTTGCATAACTCACTCCTCTTTTGCATTATTGTGGATTTTGATGACAGTGTTCAAATATATTCTGCATCTTTTCAAAGTGAGACGTTTATCTTTCGGAGCAGCTTGAATGTGTGAACTCTTTTGTGTGTCTTTTTGAAAAATGCACATGTTGTAAATACTGCTCTGACAAAATTGTTTCTGATAAACAGCTAAGCCAATAAAATGAAGTGAATTGTTGCCTCCAGCTGATGTGTTTTTTTCTTTTGCTCCAGGCACGCTGCCAGGAGCTGGGCCGTTCTCTCGAGTTGCTCTGATCGACTGATTGATCCCTCGATCCATCGCTCAGCGCCAAATGGGAGCTCACATAGGAGGTATGTGGGGGACGAAGGTCCTCCTCCTGGTGTTTCTGGTCGGATGGGAGAAATCGCTGGGCCTCAACTGGAACCCGATCCCGCGCAAGACTGTTCGAAATCAAGGTGAGTGATCAGTGAATTAATAGGTGATAGTTTGTAATAGGAATGGAGTGAGTTATAATTTTGGGATGACATAGTAAAATAATGTCTCCGGCCAAGGAGGAACCCATGGGTGGGCCCAGTGGGAGAGTACTAAAGCTTATGTGCCTCAAAGTGGAAACAATCACCTGTACTGGGATATTTTATTTACTTATTTTTTCAGTTTTACAATTAAGCTTTAGCATAGGTTGTTTTTTTCACCTGATATCTTCACACACACAAGCGATAGTGTTGATAAACTATATACTGTGACTACTAAAGCCTCGATCCTGAGTGTTTTCACCTTTGTCATCTTTGTGTTTTTAAACTGTACGTGATGAACAAGGCGTGGATCTGACACTAAGGACACCAACAGACGTCACAGACATCTAGTCACAGATCACTCCCTGCTTGCTTTTAGAAAGAATTCAGGTTTAAGACAAATCGGCCTGACTTTTCAGATTCGACTACATTTTTATACAAGGTTGCTGACAGTATGCTCTCACAGATATCATAAATATCGCTGCCCTATAGGCACTATAATTTTTTCCAACTTGAATTCTCTGCATTCCTTCAAAGATCAGCCCTGTTAAGACACGCCACTATTGGCCGATGTTACAGAAAGTGATACATTAACACATCCCTGATATCTTGTCCACTGACTGAATCCTCTAAAAGAAATGTTTCATTTTTATGCGGTCTTCTGACCGAGCCAATAAGGCAGATTTATTAGACTGATAGATCAGTCACTGAAATGACTTATCCGGTCAGGCATCGGATACAAAACCAATGACTGGACAAATGTATTCCATAACAACAATCAGGAGGATTTCTCCATTATATCAGAGGTGGAGGTTTTCTGAGATGTGTTGAAGAGGCCCACATCGACCCTCAGTGAAACAATGCATCAGTGTAATCCTAGTGCTCAGCTGAATTTGCACCATTTATCTCAGCTCTCCTCCGCAGCCAAACCCAGCTTTCTTCACTGAACAATGCCAATTGTTGCGAGCTAAGAAATAGTCTTTTTTTTTTAATCCCTCCAGGGAGAAGAGCTGCCTCACTCTCTTGGGGATTAGGGAAATACTATAAAGAGAAGTGGGGGGAAAAAAACGTGAAAAAGTATATTTTCTCACCTCTCTGTTCCACCTATCCCACCTTTTATCCCATATCTCTCGCTCCCTTTCTCTCTCTTCCTGCTCTTTCTTTTTTGCCTTTTATGCCTCCCCTCTTTTGCTTTGTGCGCCGCGGCTCATCGTATGAACCTGAAATGCTCTTATGGCGTTTTCACAAACAGCTTCGATTTCAGCCGCTCTCGAGGAGAATGGCGCGCGGCGGTAGCGGCAGCGGCGAAGGAGCGTGGGGATATTTCAAAAGCCTCTTTCACAGCCGCTATCACCCGCCCCATTTCCCATTCTCCTTTTCTTTTTTTCCTCTCTATCCTTACAACACCTCATCACTGCCGTTTTTGGTGTAATGTAAGGACAGAGAAGACGGGGGGAAAAAAACAATCAGCAGGGTGTTGATAGTTTGTGGTGAAATGCTCCGTTGTGACAAAGTGAAGCCAGCGCTGGCACAGAGCAGCACAGATCTCTGCTGCTGCACTTTGGCCGGCACACACTTGTGGCGAAGACACACCAGACAGGGGAAACGGGGACATCTGCTACCAAGAAATAAATAACCCCTTTTTTTGCATTTTTCCTTTTTAGAAAAAAAAAGTGTGTCGAAAGACAACTCCCATGGCTTCTTGTGCAGCTTCGCTTTCATACCGGGAGTGCCTCTGTCATAAAAGTCATCATAAAAATTTTGTCATGAAACACAGGAGAAAGGCAGATCGCGTCACGTCATCTCTGATTTGAGTGTGGCTCTCACGTGCAGCGAGATTCTTGACGCATAATGAGTTGCATTGGAAACGAGCAGGATTATCATACCTGTTGACAGATTTCATCGCTTGGTGAGAGGGGGGAAGGAAAAAAATGAGATTTTCATTCCCTTCTACTGGGTTAAATGACTTATATGGATGGATTCTTGCTACAGTGCTGAGAAGGAGATAGGAGAGAAATGGGGGGGGGGGGGATACAGCTGCAGAAAGAGGGAACGATGGATTGGAGTGGAGTGGAGAGACAAAATGAAAAGACAGGGAGAGAGGGAGAGAGAGGGGAGGCATAATGGAAAGAAAGCAGGAAAGTGAGCGAGAGACTGGGGAGAGAGGCCAGTCAGTAACTGCCTTAAAAGGGCAGAAAGTAGCTTCAGAGGATAGACAGAGAGAGAGGAAAACACAGACGCAAACTGCCGGCCGTTCACCCGGCGTTTCACGTTGCATCTAAGCATCTCTGCGACGCATCCATGTGAGCGCGTGTGCGTGTTAGACAGACGCAAGAAGACGGGCGATGAAAAAAGAAGACGGAGAGAAAATATAGAGCGACAGAGGGCCGCTCTGTTTATACCTATTTGTTTGGAGGGAGATAAGTGTGTGTGTGCGTGTGTGTGTGTGTGTGTGTGTGTGTGTGTGTGTGTGTGTGTGTGCGTGTTTAGTTGTGAATCTGCCTATCTAATCTCCCCTTGTTTATACGTGTGTGTGAGTGTGTGTATACTGCTTGGTTGGCAGTCTGAGGGATTTGGAGCTTTTAGGTGGTATAGGAGGGGAGTGTGTGTGTGTGTGTGTGTTGCTGAGTGAGTTGGGTTATGGTAGGGGAGAGATGGTTGAAGAGATAATATTTACCCCCACACCCACCCGCCATCACGGCACCCCCACCCCCCTCACACACCCTGCAATTAAACGAGGCTTACACGGGGTAGCAGGAGAAGAAAAGCAAACATCCTCTCTGTGTGTCTCGCTATCTCCCCTCCTCTTCTTCTATTTCTTCTTCCCCTCTTATTTTTTTTTTAAAGTCACATGTTGACATTTGAAATTTTAGGCCTGTTGTTATTCCTCACCAGCCACTCGCCACATTAGTGGAGGGGGGAAAAGAAATCACTGTTGGCTTCTAATGAGACATTTTATGTACACACATTATGTATGGCCCTCGTGGAGCTGCTAATGAATGCTGTAAATTTACATACTTTACATTTTTCGCTCATATTTTCTCATTCTGCACCCTGACGTAGTGCATGTATCTTGATTTCTTTTTCCCTTTTATACGGATAATATTTCACATTTATGTTCATATTGTACAAGTTGCTCATTCATCCTTTTTCGCAAAAGGTTTTCTTACCCATGAATACTGAGATGCTGTCTGCTTTTTCTACTTTTTGACTTACCCATTAGGCAGTCAGAAGCCCCCTGGTTCCCGGAGGACTTAATTCATTAACAATGGGTCAAACTAATTCTCTAGTAGTAGTTTGTAGCAAACTAGGAGTAAAATAGGCTAAAATAGGGGTAGATTTTTGCATTTTTTGGGATGGAGGGGGTCATCTCATTGTTGGGGGGTGGGGGTCTAATATAGTAGGGTCTTTTCCTTTAAAATATAAGTGTGCCTCAGGGTGACTGTTGTTGTGATTTGGTGCTACTTAAAATTGAAATTGACCCTGCTGTTGCCACATGCTACAGGTGTTTAACACATTTTAATGAAAGACTCCTACAAACAGCTGGAAGGAACAAACACATTTTCAGCTCATGATATATTGTCAATTTTAATAAAGAGCTTAATGGAATACAGTTCAACAATAGCACTGGAGTCTGTGAACAGTGCAGCTTAATTCAGCTGCTCTGGTGCACTGCACTAGCCTGTATAAATAATGAAAAGTAGCAGGTTTTTTCCTCTCTGCTAGAGTTCCCTGTCACTCTGTGCTCACTCTGGGCTTAACTGTGGTCATGAAAAAAGGGTTTGGGGAACACAGTAAGTCTTTCCAAGTGCAAAAACTTTTGCACAGGTGTCTCACTGTAGGTGGCATTTGCACAAATAATGGTAAAGAGCGAAATGATGTGCGGTGGTAGTGCAAATGGCAGAAAAGCCAGAAACCAAATATAGGCTTTATTTTAAATTAAGCTTCCCGTAGCGTCTATAAGGTAGTGGAAGTGTATTGAAATTAATGTGCTGTTCTCTTAACTCAAAGCAAGCAACTGTTGTTTGATTTTGTCAAGTTGAGATTAACCCAGGTCTACACATCTGTTAGGGTCTAATCACCGCTGGAGCGTTTTTTTTGTGGGATTTCTGGGCAACATTCTGCCCGCCTCGCTACTTAATCTCAAAAGTGGAACAGATTTCAGATATCTGTTGTCTGTGCGCCTCAAATCTGACCTTGTCCTTCTTTTTGCACCTGCTTTTTTTCTTTTGAATCACCCATAGATGATTGTAGTATCCATTATGTTGCTTTAAGCTACTACTTTCACACACTTAACCTGACCAATTTCCACTGACCACAGAAAATGCTTTAGCTGAAAACACCACCGTCTCTCCCAGTCCTTACTGACTTTCTCTACTGAACACCATATTTTACTCCCTGGCTTTAGCTTTCACATACGCTTATACACAACCACACATAAACTTCTCAGCCCCAGCCCAATGACAGAGGCCGGTAAGCCAGAAATTTGACAAAACACAGCTGTACGGAAAGAAAGAAGGAAAGAAAGAAAGAAGTTGTAGAATCTAAGCCCTTACAAATTTGATATTATGTTTGAAAACCTAGCGAGCTTTGATGCTGAAAATGAGCCCTGCATCTTTAAAGAAAGGCCAAAGCAAATGTACGCCTCTTGATTTAAAAAAAGAAAGATTGAGAAAAAAACACACATACACTGTGTAGAAGCAGATTGGAAAAGGGCTGGGCCTCTGACCTCCAGAAACCTCTCTCTTCTCTCTCTCAACCTTTCTTCTTTCTTTTTTACCCTCCTTCTTTCTGTTTCTCTGCCTTATCTCCTCAAACCCTCCAATTACAGTAATGAGTGGTTGAGAGCGAGGGAGAGGAGGAGGCAGAGAGAGGCTGTGCGTGACTGGGAGGATAGATGGTGGGGGACAAAAGTGGGAGGGAATGGAAGGAGGAGATTCATCATAGCTTTTTATCTGCTTTGAGTGCCAGTCATCCGCTGACCCTGTGCTGATTGGTCGGTGAAGATTAACAGCAGGGACCAAATGTCGAGACCTGCGCCGCTCTCTGTTGTCGTTCTGACTTTATGAGGGCTGATGTGGGGGCAAGTGGGCATGTGGATTAAAATGAAAATGCCAGTCTGTGGGTATTGTTATTTTTTGCAGCACTGAGGGACGCAAACTGTATGCAACGATTCTAGATTATGAAGAATGACACACAACACCTCACGGGTGGCTTTCTTCTTTCATGGCCTGCCACCTGATGGGGTTACAGTAGCACATGCTCATACTAAATATTCCTTTTGTGTTTCATACAATGAGGTCAATGTATGTACAGATAATGAGTTTGAGCCAAAACCTCAGGGTTCAAACTGCATCAAACACTCAGTACAGACAGTTTTTACCCCTCAGCCAAGGTCCAGGTCAGAGGTCAAGTTTTCTGAAAATCTTGTGGACATAATGACTCAAGAAGAAACATCAGGTCGGAGGCTAAGGGGTGATAGCCACTAGTATTTTTTTCTATTTTTGTATCTATATGATGTCACTGAGAACGGATATCACTAATATGGTCATCTCTGGCACCTCAAGCTCCGCCCTCCTGCTCTTCAGATCTTTAGTTTGCGAGTGCCACTTAGTAAGAAAGTTGTAGGGAAGGGGAGAGCAGCTAAAATGCTTCTCTCAGACTGTGGATGAACTGATGGGAGGGTGTACCGAAACCCAACGTAAGTCATATAAGGACTTACTGTAAAATCAAGCGAGGCTGCTCTAGCACAGTCCATTAATAAAAATATGGAGCATAGAAGGTCCACTTCAACACAACTGCACTGTGATTAAATGAGTAGAAAAATGCTTGAACTAAGTACTACATAATGATACTCATCAGAAATGTCAGAACTGGAATGTGCTGTCACTGAGGTGGCTGAATGTTAATACTACAGTCAGCAAGACTCTGAGCAGCAAATTCCTCCGGATGTGTGAATAGAAAATGAATAGACACAAGTGAACAAATGTATACACTCAGACCACTGGTGTCTGTCTAAACCAGATTTAACTGCATACAGCATGTGGACAAACTTTCACTCTAGTTCTCAATAGTCTTTGTGTCTTTTGTTGTGAAATCACTGCAGGTTGTGGCCTTTAAAATCCCGAACTCCATTCCCCTCCACAGGCTCCCTTGTATCTCTCTTTGTAGGTCATCAACACAGCATTATGCACAAAGCGGCCCGACTCACCACAGCTGGTGCCCGCCGCTGCAATGCTCATACATGCTGAACCATGACGCCGGCATGGAAAAACCGTACTCTTGGCTTCAACCGGT
The DNA here is from genome assembly GCF_001858045.2 of Oreochromis niloticus. Classification (NCBI taxonomy): domain Eukaryota; kingdom Metazoa; phylum Chordata; class Actinopteri; order Cichliformes; family Cichlidae; genus Oreochromis; species Oreochromis niloticus. Next base: position 7,497,617 of record NC_031977.2, on the reverse strand, counting down.
TCTTGATTTGTTCTGCTTGTTGTGGATTGCAGTGGCGACACCCCACCGAGCCAGGCTGTTCACCGCCGCCGCCGCCCCACCTCTTCCTTTCATCTTGCCTCGTCATCCCCTCTGAAAACCGACCCCCACCCCCAGTGGGCTCACTTCTTCTTCTTGTGTTAATCCACTTTTACCACTTCCTCCCCTCCCACTCCATCACGCTCTCTTCCAGTTCTCCTGAATTGAGCGCTCTATTGGCGTGACTGTTTATCAAAAGCGGCAACAATAAAGCTTTTACGGAAAACAGATGCTACAAACAAGGATTTACACGTGGAAACAAGAAATGTATCACCTTAAAACCTGTCCCTTTATTTGGTATTATTTTGCTTTGTTCAGCATCGAGTGGGTCCTGACATGAATTCCAATGAAGCTCGTTCAGTGTTAATGAGCCCTAAATAACAATAGGGAGATTCAGCTAGTAAGGGTATGCATATCTTTCCCTTTAATGTCTCTGTCTTTCTTCATGCTCTCATTCTGTCGTACACCTGCCTTCCTTATGAACTTCTGTTGAGCAGACGAAGCTTTGCTTCCACGTGGGAGTGCGTGCGTGCGTGCATGTGTGTGTGTCTTTGTCAGAGCAGTGTTGTTTTTATTCTTTCAAAAAGGGTACCTGCTCTTATGGAGGTCTGTGCACACGCTAGGGTCTATCTGGATGATTGTGTGGGGGCGCTGAGCGGCGTCTCTGCCTCCTCTGTCTGTCTTGTCTCTGCCTCTCATTCGCCGTTTTGTCACTGCTTCAAAGCGCCCCCTAAAATAGGCCTTTAATCACAGTTTAGTGTGCGAGTGGCTAGGCGGTTGGAAGCTATAAGAAGAGGCTGGGTGTATTTATAGCAGACAGTGAGAGGAAGGCTGGAAGCCTGGTGGAAGCTGACCGCAGTGGCGAGTCCCGGACTGAGAGCTTTTCACCCGGCCATGAAGCAACAGGCGCTCCCCGTGTCCCGCCTCTTCAGTGTAGCTCTGTTTGGACTGGCTTGGCTTGATTTAGATTAGGGAGGGTGGTGAAGCTTTGACCTGACCGTGACATGTCCTACTAAGTCGTGCACATTCATACACACATATGACGGGTCTAAATGCAAGCAAGTACACACACAACTCACATTTTTATTCAGAGTACTAGTGATCACTTCCCCCAGAATGAAATGCAGTCACATCTTGATTTCTTTCAGCATTTGGTTTAAGTTCATCGGTGTTACTTGATCAAAGAAGACATTTTTGTCCTTGTTTTTGTATCCCAAGAAACAATAACATACGATGTTTAAGAGATGGCTTTGATCTGCTAAACTTTTATGACGTGAAAATAAACAAATGAAAGCGTTTCATCCTTGACAAGGTTTTCCTCTCGTACGCTGCACTGTGCCATCCGCTTGATAGTTTTGCAAGACACTGCAGTCGTTTTATGTGGGTTGTGTGAAATGCCTCTGTTTCGGTGCATTCAAGGACACGCTGACACAGCTGTGCAACACAGCTCAACGTTGTGGCGTTGTACTGATCCAGGTAGGCTTATTTAAAAGCACAAACATTCGTGTTGCACTATATGTGTAATGTGCCGATTGGTTACGTGTAAAAGAGAGCTGCAACGAGATCAGTTTAATGTCTTTTCTTTGTAAACTTGGCTCAGGCCCACACAAAATTTTGGTGAAAATGCTAATAATTACCAAAAGTAAGCAAATCAATATAGATTGACCAATATTTGTTAATATATTAGTATCAGGATATGTAACGATAAATCGATAAACCAATGAATAATTTAAAAATTAAAGAAGATTTGAAAAGAGAAATACACTAGAATTTGACCACTAGAGGGCACTGTGCAACTTGCTGGTAGTTGTGGTTTGTTTGGAAAACCACAAACACAACAATCAGCGGATCCCAGCAGAGTCAAGTAATCCATGACATAACTTTTAACTGCATCGTTATATGATATTAGTAAGGCCTCATGCATAACTACACACAAATGTTTGGGAACTCTGTTTATGTTTTCTGTGTCTGAAAGATTAAAAATATCAGCTGATATATCAGGTTTTAAATCACCAAATATCAGTCTTAAATTTCCTCTATCGATCAGGCACTAGTCTAAAAACTGCAAAACCTTTGTTTGACATCTAAAGTCATCAAATCACTGTTTCGCAGACTTTGCTGTCAGATGATTTTTCATCAACTTAATTGATTTCTGAACTATTCAAGGTTCAAGATCTTTCGTAGCTCAGTGAGCGCTGATCAGCGTCTGTTTCTAGCAGCACTGGTCAGGCTCTCGAGTTTGTATTCTCCCTTTCATTCTGGCTTTCTGTTTGTTCTTTTGTTTGTATTTCTCCCCTGCCTGTTAAACTCATTACACCTCCCCTCATGTTTGCTCCTCATTTCTTATTTGCACTCTTTTATTTTCACTTCTCTTCTGCTCCCTGTGATTGTTTTATCCAGGCATCAAAGGCCTTGTAATTTAACCCAAACCGCCCTCAGACATACACACAATCACCAGGTCCTTAAAATGATGGAAAAATCTGAAAATAGTCTAAGTGTCAGGCTTTAAATAACATTCAGTCTAAAAAACAGTGAGTTCTTTTCAGAGAAGAAAGACGCCTTTCTGTATGCCGTGTGTACAAAATGCTTCCTTCAGGATTTTTCTGATCGTGTAGATGGAGTTTTTTTTTTTTTTTCTCCGTCCCATTGACACACACACACACACACACACACATACCACCTGTGGACAAGTCTTGTGTTTGCTGTCAACAAACCCTCTCTCTTACGAGGTTGCAACCTCCAGCCACACACGCACCTCACAGGTAGCCTCAGGGTGCCACAGTGCAGCGTAAGGTGGAAAGCGCACGTGCCCACATCGCCTCTTAATGACAAAGCCGCTCATCACTTCAAACAGGCCACTCGGAGCAAAACTTTCCATCTGTTGGTGGAGGGATGTTGAAGTCACTGAGCAGGTACCCTGGAGAGCTGTTTGGGACTTTGAACGCATGTGTGTGTGTGCAAGTGCAATGTCTTTTACTGTGTTTATTCACTGTGGGTGCATGTGTACGCGCGCACTGATTTGTGTAGCCAAGTACCTCCACACAAACGTGTGTGTGTATGTGTACCTCAGTACACATGTCAGCTCTGGAGTTTTTTTGCCCAGCCGTGTGGAACACAGCAGATGTGTTCAGCTCTCCCCCGAGGAAGCCGTCTCTCTCTCCTTCGCTCTCTCCCTCTCTCTCCTCTCACTCTCATCTAGCCCGTTCATCCGCACATACCCCCCAATGTTTATACGCCGCTGCTCTTCAGATAATAAGCCGACTTCACTACTTATCCCCCTTCCTTCCTTTGGTTATATCTTCACTCCTCCCTTCCATCTCTCTGTACCCTTCAAAACATGTTATGACTTAGGATTTCTGTAAGCTGAACTCGTCCAAATTAAAGGCTTTCAGTGGCCTAAGATGGTCCAAATGCTGCTTTAAAATTGGTTTGTTAGACCTTGGAGGTTTAAAAACCTGGTATATTTGCTATTTTTTTGCATCTGCTTTGCCCCTACAGCAAAAAAGACATAAATAACTTAATTCAAGGGTCTGAAGCTCACACTCTCAGTACTTTAACTATGATCAATGGACAATAATCTATTTTGTCTTTTAGAAATCTGTTGCAGGTGTGTCCACCAGTTATTAGAGTGCATTTTTGCCCCAGAGCCCCTCAATGATCAAATCAGACTTTTTTGTGCATTACCAAAATTGGTTTTCAAGCAATGGATTTGCTGTTCAGTAAGCAGGGACATGCAGACGAATCCATGCAAACCGCATCAATCAATGCAACCAAAGCAATCACAAGGAGGTTTTTGGTGCAGCTCCGTTGGCAGTCTGTATCACCTAGTGATAGGCGGATACCCGGAGGTCTCTGACTGCTTTTTAGGTCACGTGTGAATGGGGCCTTAGCAACTGATTTTACAGCAACTACCAGCAGCTACTTGCAGGCAGTCAGGGAGTAGTGTCCAGTAGTTACCAGGCCGTCACTTTCTAGTTCATATAATCTGGTGATGGTAATGGTAGAAACTGATGTGCTGGGGTTCATTGAATAGGTTTGATCCATAAAAAAAACCCAGACATATGGTTCCTTACATAAATGCTAGTTAGATAGTTAATAAATCTAGAATAGTTGAGGTGTAATGAGACTATTTTCAATCAGTGTGCCAGATTTCAAAACTTTCCTGTCTAGGATGTAGCTGCAGGATGACTATATCCCAACAACAACAATGACATGTTGAGCAAAGTGTGCGGTTGTGTGTATGTATTCCTTATTATTGTCACAGCAGCTGTTAAAACCATTGCTTCAGCTGCTCTCCTGTCTTCAGTCATCACTGGGTTTCAGCAGGGATGCATTCACAGGTCAGCACATCTCCTTTTAGAGCAACACGTTTCTTGTGAAACTCACACGAGTTTCGTAAACCAGAGCCAACCGAGATGTGGAACACTGCCTCAATATGTTTGAGATGAAGGAGTAGAGATCAAAGTCTGTGCAAAGTGGGACAATGTGTCACCAGTTGGCTGTAACAATGCATTTTTTGAAAATTGTCTTAGATAGCAAAGCAATCTTGGGCCGTTAATTGGAGGGGGGCGGGGTTAAATGGTTGTTAGGCATGTTTCATTGTCCCTGTTCTGCTTAACTGGTGACAGCATTATTGTGTTTTTGGTATCAAGTGGTCATAGTAAAGGGAAAAAAGGCCTTGAACCTTAAAAGCATCCATTGTAAGGGTTAAACAGTTTACACTCTCAAGCTTACAAAATGCCTCCTTTTTTTTTTTAACCTCGCTTTCTCTCGTCTCGCACACACAAACCCGCTCACACATGGCGTGCTCCTTCACCCAGAACAGGCTTCTCCTTGTATATAAGTCTATTTAGTCCCAAGTAGGCCACAGCATCACATGAGCAGTTAGTCACACCATAAATCACACACCGGTTCCTGATGCTCCCTCCCTGGATTTCAGCTGCTTTTTTCAGTTGAAGTGGGGAGAAAAAAAAGGCAAAAATGTGAAAATACTGGTGGCATAGAAAACAAAAAAAAGAAATATCCTTATTCGGTATATGAGATCACATTACGTGCGGCGCTGGCTGTCGTCGCCTCGCATTTTGCACACATTCTATCAGCCCGGATAAAGCGAGAGAGGGGAGGAGCAGGAGAACAAGGTGACACTACAAGCAACACGAGTGTGGATAATGAAAACTAAACACCATCCTTTTTCTCTTTCCTCCCGTCTCTGTCTCAGCTTTCCCTTCTGCTCTGCACCACTAGTTTGTCTGTATGCTTGTCAGGGGATTTGAATGGTGTGTGCGCGCGTGTGTGTGTATATGTGGGTGCGTGTATGTAGGCACGTGTGTGTGTGCGTCTGAGAGCGAACAGCAAAACAGTAGCTGTGCCTTTTTAAAATTTTTATGGAAAAAAAGTGGGCTGTAGCTATTTCTCCACAGATGGGAGCTCGGAGAGAACATTTTGTGATTTTTGTCATAATCTTTCTGTGATTGTTTGTGGCAGCCTGTGAGCAGCAAAAAAAAAAAGACAAACAACCCCAAATTGCGGGTAATCCACAACAAATTAAACAATCCTGGAATGAATCACATCGATTCAGCTATTTCATGTCAAAGGATGATAGCTTGAGTCGACAAGAGCTAACTAATATTTTGTCATTTTAGTCAAATTACAGCAGTAGTTGCAGGAACAGCTGAGAAAGAAAACCAGCCTTGTGTATTAGAAGGAATTCTAATGGCCAGCAGGGGGTGACTTGTATAGAAGAATAGAAGAAAAAGAGTCTGACTTGAGACATTATTTCCTGATTAGTTTATGCTTTCAGTCGTTAGTTTGATGTCTTCAATACAGATTCAATGCAGAATAAAAGGTGGTAAACCTCTGATGACTTGGACGCACTTAACGGTTAGGATTAAGGGTCCGTGGACTGGTGTCGTCACGGCGATGACGTAGACCTCAGAGGGTTAATGACAAGTCCAAGCACTCACCTACGTCTTTTATTTTCAAAGAACCACGAGCAAAATGTTCAATGCGAGACTTTAAGACAGTAGTCCACAATGACGTGGCTCATTCACTTTTTTCACACACAGTCCATGAACTATGTATGAAGAACATATATCACATTAGACCAGCGGTCCCCAACCTTTTTTGTGGGAGAAACCAGTTTAATGTCAGACAATATTTTTACGGACCGGCCTTTAAGGTGTCGCAGATAAATACAACAAAATAAAATGATACGACCGAGACAAAAACTGTGGTATTTTGTAAATATAATAATAAACACAAATTCACTGTGTAATTGTGTAACTTTATTAGCAGCGTCCTCCTGAAATGCGCCAACAACACTGAGTGTAACATCCTCCTTTCTGACCCTTAATGCTCTCTGGTCGCTATGGTAACGTGTAAATATTTATTTCAAAATAAGACACACAACTACAACACGGGAAAAGACCCAGGGAAACTGACCTAACGATAAAAACCCTGAAAACCATAAATTTCACACCCCAGCCTCAACTCTCGCGGCCCAGTACCAAACGACTCACGGACCAGTACCGGTCTGTGGCCCGGCATTGGGGACTGGTGCATTAGACAACTGATTATGATTGATCATATAGCCATGGGGTGCTACTTTCAGCTGCTCTTTTATTTACAAGGGGCACCACAGCAGGTGCCTCCACAACACAACCCCAAAGGCTTTTACGTCTCCTCCACAGGTCAAACCAGGCACTATGGAGCCACTTCACAGAGTGTGCTACAAGGACCATAACTAGAATTCCCATATTATGCTTTCATACACTTTCCTCTGACTGACCAATGGTACTCTATTTCTTTAATTACAGGTGCAGCACTCTAAAAGCGCTAACACTTAGCAAGACTATTCACAAAGCCCTTTGTGTTTAGACCAGAACTGAGTTCAGAACAAGGGCATTGTCCTGCAGAAGCAACTTAGTAACAGTACTGTTTACCAAACTTCTTGTGTCAGACCATTTATTTCTCCTATTTCCAAGGTAACGGTAAAAGCAGAGCGCCGTTTGTCAGAAAGATTATTCAAAAATTTCTTCCCGGAGAAAGGAACTGTGCAAAAATTAGATGCATATCCGAATCTCTTTCTTTACAGCAATATTTCATTAGTCTGTTAGATTGCAGTCTCCAAGTCGCCTTTTCACATATGTGGATGGTTGGGGTACATTACCAACACTGCCAGCTCGGCATGGAGTGCACTGTAGCACAAAAGTCGATGTGAAAAGTTTCTAATTGTCCCTCAGCATCATAATGTCGAGATGTAGCTCTGTTCAAGCAATGTTATAATAATGTAAGGTTCTGCCATCAAAAATAAATAAGCCACTGCATCTTCACTTCCTCAAGTTCTAGGAGTGAATGTTCTCTCTTGCAGCTGACAGCAAAACTTTTGTTGTGCTGTGCAAAGTTAGACGTATGGCTCTGGCAAGTATATAAAAAGCAGACTGCTCGATGGTTGCTTTGAGGACTTTGCAGACCTTTTACACGTGCAAAAAGCTGTATAAACAAAGCATTATATGGGCTCGTAAAGCCTTGCATTAAAATGTGATCTACGTGTGGGAGTGCAAGATTCCAATCTCGCTTTCATTTGCATTTTCCATTTGAAATAATAATGCCAACAGGTCCAACTTTAAATCCCTCTATTGTTGTATACTGCTGCTCTGTATAGCCTGGATTACTCTGCTCCTTTTCAAAGAATGAGGGGGTTTTTTTCTTCTTTTTTTTGTAATACTGCAATGCTGAGTTTATAAGTGCTTTAACAATCTCTGGCCTAAAAGCTGTGTTAAATTGAGGCTAAACACAATTTAAGTTGTTTTCCAAAACAAGATTAGTCGATTTTCTCAATTTGAAAACTACCTCTCCTAATGGAATTTTTATTGAACAAGTGTATGAATACAAACATCTCGGCTTCTGGCTCATAGCAAACGCACTTTTAAAACTCGCATTAAAGCGCCGGCTGATTGAAGCCGTTGAAGGTTAGTTGCGATTCTGCAGATTGTGCACTCTTTCAGTCTTTATATCAGCCCTAGATCAATCATCTGCATTCATCGATATGCTCCCTCTTTAAAAGCTCGAGATTCTGGCAAACTATGCTATTAGATTCATAATGTTTGGGTGTAATGGTACACACCCATGCACTCTTCATCAAAACAAGGGCTGGTCTGAGAGAGCATCATTGCCTCTTGTTTATTTGCACAGCTTTTCTAAATAGACGCCGGCCTTATCTCGCTGCTGACATGTAGATCTGGAACTTATCAGCCTTTCCCCGAAGACACGGCTTCTGCTCCAGGTTCTCAAAGTAAATACGGAGCTTGGGAAGCTTTCTGTGCAGTGCTCCATCCTGCAGGAATAATTTACAGGAGATCTTCGAGCTAGATATTGTGGATAGTCTCAGCAAACTCTTCAAGACCTGACGTGTCATGACCTCCTTCCTAACTTCAGCTGTGTTGTTTTAATTAAAATCTTTGTCAGTTAAACTAAATCTTGGGAAAAAAAAAAAACATTTTTATGATGCCACAAAAACAGAGCCCAGAGGAGTCGACGTGCAGTTCATTCTCAGAGCATTTTAATGAATATAAACCAAAAAGTTTGTATCAATTTTTTTTAGTTTAGTGACACCAGAAAACCTCTCATGGCACAGGCAGCACTCTGTTGGGTAGCATTTAATGGCTGTGTGCTGGCACAACACGAAATCTTAGCAAGAGGATGTGGGAGAGATGTATCGTGGTGGATGACGCTAATCTATAGGCGGTGGAGTGGGTGAGGCTTGGAGGTGCGAATGAGCTGAGACGTCAACAAATTTCACGAAGGAGAGTGTGAAATGTTCCTCTCAGGTGTTATTCATCTGTCAACAGATCAGCCAAAAGAAATGCAGCTATGCGTTATCGTGTGATGTAATGCACCGATGTCTCTGTGTCCCCTCATCCAGATGTGTTGGACAGCATGGCCAGGTTTAGCGTGCCGGGAGTGTTCAACTACAGCATGCTGACTCTGTCTGATCACGAGAGGGTCTTGTACGTCGGAGCACGGGAGGCTTTGTTCGCCTTGGACCCCAATGACATTAGCAAACAGCTAAGGCCACAGGTAAAGCGCACATAAGCACATGAACGCACTTAAAAAGCTTTTTTTTTCTGACAGTGAAAGAGATATAAATACATTACAGTTCAATAAGGACAAGGAAGGATTTCAAGAAAAATAATTACCACCCGAGTGCCACTGCAAACACCCACACATTCTCAAACTCTTTTGTAGAAATGCAACAAATTAAATGATAACACATAAGATTTAATATCACACAGCTTCATGATGGACAGTTCAGGAACAAAAAGCATCCTCCGCACGACTCGGTACAGAGTGCCGCAGAGATAAACACACATTTCAAATACTTAATTTAAACAGACCAAATTCAATTATGATATCATGTGTGATAGAATTATTATAGAAAGTCTTAAAAATTATGAAGGTTCAGCTTGGATGAACAGGGAAGAAAACATTAAACATAATCTCTGCCTGTGCCACACTTTTATGAAGTCTGTTAACTAACAGGCTGACCTTATTCTATTCTTTTTTTCCTTTTGGACTCAAGGACATTTGAGAGCACATACTCTGGCAGGCAATCAAAAGACTTTATAGTACAATAACAAAGTCGACTGAGTAATACTAGTTGTTGGGTCTTTTGTCGGTCTGGCCTGTATTTTTTCTTAACACTGCAGGCCACATTGAAGCTTAGATTCTAAAAATTACCAAGCAAATGAATACATTCTCAAAATGCAATAATGTAATAATCCTCGAAGGGCCAAGAATATAATAAAATATATTAAGAGCTGTGTGCTTCCAGTGTGTCAACATTTCAGTAAAGAAGCTGCGTTGCTGTAGTATTGACCCACATGTATTTTTTTAAGCTTTTTTTTTTTTTTTGAAAGAGCAGGAAAAAGCACACCATTGTATTAGCATCTTTCAGTGCTATGTAGAGCCGAAGACCAAATTTATACTAAAACATAAGCATACAAGATAAGTAGAAGGAGATTTTAAAAAGCATGATCCTAACTCAAATAGGAACTTGAACATAGTGCTATACAGATAAAAGTATGATAGATTATAAAGTTGTAAGACACTTGCTGGCTTTGCTAATGCTAGCTTATCAGGTAGCATAGCTGTCCTTACCAAAGTTTGTTGATGCTACAGCGGTGCACTTCACATTGTACAGAGTGGGTGGTTAACAAAAAGTGTATTAATGGTAACTTTGTCATAAAAATGGTTTTATGACAAAGTTAGCTTTAATGTTGGCTGAAAGTCTGGTGATATGTGTGTTTAGTTAGCAGCCATTTTAGTTAAGCTAGCTAGCTAGAAAAAAGAAGAATTTTAGCTCTATAGATCCCTCAGCTGAGTTAAGCCATAAAAAAACAATAAAATATCTTCAGACTGGTACAGTCATAAATAAGAGCCATCTTGGCAAATTTTAAAAATGGTGTTTATAATATTAAAGCTCTAAATATTTTGTAATCATGATTTACAGTTGTTTTTGCAAGGTTATTCAACTAGTCTTATTTTGAAATTTGCACACAGCAATGCTGTAAGCAAGCTGCCAGATATTAAGATGATAATGTGTGCAGCTATTGCCTCCAATATTTCACTTCTATCAGCACAAACATATCCACTGTGAATTTGTGGGAGTAGACAGGCACTCACACACATCCTTGCCTAGGCTTTGGTCCTGTTCCTCAGAGTTCATGATGCACTCATTCAGTCTTGTTTTTTTTGCCATCCTCGTTTTAATTTGTGGATCTTGTTTTTCTGCAAAGCACTCTGGGGTAAACCTGTTTCTTTAAAGCGCTCTATAAATACCCTTGACTTGACCTGACACGCAAACACTTGCACACAGAGAGATGCTAAACCCTCAAAGGCTCAATCTGGGTTTGCTTTGTTCCCTCAATAATTGGTCCATATTGCGATCAATACAATTACAGCAATGCAATGAAGGTGTAGTGAGCAGCCTGCAGCGGTTTGGGGATTGCTATCTGATTTACTGCCGTAATGAGCAATTATTGGATGCGCACACATACCCACACAGACTGACAGACCCTGGCTCAGCCGCAGGCTGTTTGAGTGAGAGTTATGAGTCTTACAGTAATGATAAGATCACCTGTTGTCATCCCCCAGTGTGCAATGTAGACGGAAGAAGCCAAGTCAGAAAAATAACTGAACAGGGACGAGGGAATAGTCCAGCCCCTCTGTCACCATCTGCCCATCACTCTCTCACCCCCTCCTTTCTTTCCTTTAACTGCTTCTCTTTTATTTCTTTGCTGCTGTCTGTCTTTCTTCCCTGGATATTTTCTAGGGATGTTTTTCTCAGCATTTAGACTTTCTCGAGACAAGCAGCTTCCATCTGTGTTTGAAGTGCTTTCTTCTGCATTATTTAGTTATTGTCTTTCCCCGTGATGACTGTGGATTATTTCATTCAATAATTTTCTTTCATGAATTTCAGTCAGTTCCATTTATGGACCAGTTCACCTTGTTCCGGCAATTTAGAGCCCACTTCCACACAGTAGACTCATTACCCTGCTCTTAATAAGATAAGATAAGATAAGATAAGATAAGATAAGATAAGATAAGATAAGATAAGATGACCTTTATTAGTCCCACAGGTGGGAAATTTGTTTTGTTACAGCAAAAGTGCAAAGTTATGTAGCAGAAATTAGAAAACACTGGAATGCAATAAAATACAATAAAATAAAATAAAATACTATATACAATAGAATAAAATAGAATAGAATAATATATACAATAGAATAAAATAGAAATACAAATACTATATACAACTGAGTAGGAAAATACAAAAATACAACTTCATCAGAAGAAGAATTGCACAAGAATTGTTGAATGACTGATCCCATTGGTACGTTAGATGATGTGACATTTGAAGATCCACACGCATTTGCTCAAAATAGTTTAACCAATATTTTTCTGTTACTTGCGAACCACTTCTTTTTTCGTGGGTTTGCTAATGGCCAAAGCGCCGGTAGCGTTATTTGTGCTGACGTAATGGGCGATAACTACCAGAGCATTTCAAAATGCTGAAAGTAAGTGGCCCTGTAATAGTGCTGTAATAGTGCTATTTCCCAAAATAAATGGGGGTTTTTGTCTTATTATAACCATACTGTAAAAAAAACTCTTTCTAAAGAAATGGTTTTTTTGCTAAAGTTGATAAACTAAAGGCTCTGGTTATACGGCTTGTGTCTTGGACTGTAAAACTGAGCAGGCAGACTGTCATTAAATAGTCTATGATAAATGGCCAGAAATTGCAGCATACAGGATTTTGACTGCTTTATCAATTGCCTAATTAAAAGGCAAGATTTCAAAGGCTCTGTGAAAGGAAACCTCGTTGTTCAATTGAATAGAAAGCAATCTGGTATATTTTTGAATTATGTCTTGAGATCATTATGAGGTGCTTCCACATGTCATTTAGCCAGTCTTTTACATCCATGTGATACAGTCAGAATGGACAAACCTAAGCAGTGCATCCAATATTCAATGAGACCACACCTCTCAGACAACATTCAAGGGCTGTTTGGGCAGCATGTGGCCAGATTCTTTCTGCACTGTCTACATCAGCAGTCCCCAACCTTTTTTGCGCCACGGACCGGTTTATGGTGTGGCGGATAAATACAACAAAATAAAACCAGTACCGGTACCAAAAAAAAGAAGATTTATTCATAACACACAGGAAAAGACCCAGGGAAACCGAGTTAACGATAAAAACGATAATGCTAAAAAACCGATAAAAACCCTGAAAACCATAAATTTCACACCCGAGCCTCAACTCTCGCGGCCCGGTACCAAACGACTCACGGACCGGTACGGTTGAATGTGCCCAAACTGAAGGTTGGTCCTACACAACTCAAACTGTTGACATTGAATCAAAAGCAGGGGCCACAGGATAGGAACAAAAGCTGTTTTGTTTTCTGCAGAAATAATGGCTGTACCACAGCATTAACATCTAGATGACTTTACTGATAACAGATCATCAAAAGCACCCAAATCAACTGCCAGATTTTTTTAAATTATTTTCAATTATGAAACATCACATCCTTCCACCGCTCAGTTCACAGCTGGTCATGTAATAGGACATCACCGATTTACATGTTTTTGTTATAGTCAGTAAGGCTGTTATAGTTAATGAAGCCCTATTAACTGACCTTAAATCCAAATATTGCCGTTTGAATGCAGCTATTCAACCAAATCTTTAGTTGTCCAATTTTTTTAAATGACTCTCTTGAAGCTATATCATAGTTTTAAATAAACCAATTCATATTTTAGGATATTATTAGACATTCATTTTGCATAAGGCTGCCGGCCAGCTGTGCAAGGAAAAATAAAGCGCTTTGAAGGGAATGATTGTGTAGCCCGCGTGCGTATTCACAGACACAGGTTGTAGGACTTATAATAGCATGTCGGTGTGGGCCCGAATCTTAAATGGAGGTAACAGGTCAGTTCCGGTAATGTGCTATGCAGTTGCGGGGGAGGGCAGGTTTGGAAAATTTGACCCATGCAGGACACGAGTATTTGGTCTTTGCAGGCTGAAATGATGTAAGTTCTACATTTATTTGCATATAGAGTGGGGAAATGAAATCCAATCAAAAGCGGCCACTCAAGACACATGTGGAGATGCATTCTAATGCCAGGTGTGAACTGGCGTACTTGGAGCTGTCCACTTTGATCAGATCTCCCAAGATGCATGTTAATGCCGATTCTGAACAGGGTTTTAAAAGCTGCTGCACATCATTAAGGCAGTGCATTAATGTGATTTAGATAGGGTTTGTCTTTATAAGCCATTAGGTATTGGTGCTGAGGGTAGCTAGTACTACCATCTGAATTTATAGTTATTCTAATATTTAATGTGTTTGGAGGAATTGCAGAAATTCCTGGGATGACTGGTGGCTAATAAGGACTGGATAGGAAGCAATACTAAGCTGCTGGAGTGGGTTCATTTTAGTTGCTCTGTCTTTAGTTAAAGCTGCGGATCCTACAGGTGATATTTCACAGCCACTGATCCTGATGATTATTCACTTATTAAATCTTGACCACTGGAGCTCTATCATGTGCCTAGTGAACACAGAATATTCAATAAGGGCTACTTATACCAAAGTACCTTTGTGAAACCAACAAAGAAACATGCTTTTTTACCATTAAAAGCCACTATTGCTTTAACGTGTATCTCATTTTTAAACAGCAGTCTATCTATACGTGTGTTACATGGCAAAAGCCCACAGTTTGACTGCTGTTGGTTCAAATCCAGTCGAGTAAATCAGTTTAATTTTGAATATGCTGCTGCTCTCTGCCTGTAATGACTGGTATAATTATTTTTAATGGTGTGGAAACCTCTTAGTAAACAGAGTTCATACTCTGGATTTGTGTCCACAAAGCAAAGTTCAGCCACGTGTTACAGTTTCAGTAGTAGCTACTGTAAATAATTACCGACATTTATTTGTTAAACAGTAAGTATGGACGTATAAAGTGTGAAAGAATGTGCATGTTTCCTTTTTTTATTTGCTTCCCTCCTACATTTTTAGAAAAGAAATTACCTTTTGGAGGATAAAAGCCCACAGCTAGACAGGTACTTTGTACAAGTGCATTAAATTTGAACCTTTTTCAGTCTGTCTTTGATCCTTTAAACAATGGTACAATCATCAGAGAATTGTTCCGCAGTAAGGACCTCACGGCTTCCTACCTACCACAAATCGCGTGTTTGATCGGGCAGAAACACGACTGCCAGGGAAAGAACCCCGTGGCTTTTCTCTGCACCACCTGGGCAGCTCAGTCGGTGGATTGTTTTAATTAACTTTACTGTATCTTTAGCTCAGAACTAGTGTAACATATCTCTCTAAACTCGGCCTTTCTTAGCATCCATGTGCATCTACTCCCATTAGTTCTTGGTAGAGATCATCTTTGAGATTTTTACATTTTGAACTATACTGTATTTGTCAAATATACTGCTTTTGTGAGATGATGGTTGTTGCTATAGTTACTGCAGCTAGTGGTTAAGAATACAGAGCCCAGTGGCTGAGTTAGACAAAATGGCAAAAAAGGAAAGGACTGTTTTTTGCGGTACTGTGTCTCAGTGTGCACCTTATTAGAGACAAATGAGGCAATTTCTTTCCCTATTTACAGCATGTAGTATGTACACAGTATATTACATACAGATAGACAGCATACTTACAGCTATATTACTTGTGGGCAAAAGGCAGGTAACATCATTCGTTCTGTGTCTTTCCTTTCTCCAGATTGACTGGCCGGCTCCGCAGGACAAGAAGAGGGAGTGCGTTGCCAAGGGCAAGAACAACCAGGTAATGTAGAACTCATTTGACATGGCTGTTGGGGTTACCTGCCTTGCTCAAGGGCAGCGCAGCAGTAGTTTCTAAGAAAATCATTTCTAAGAGCATGAAAACATTACTCACTCCTCTACTCACTCAATTACAGTTTATCAAACCGGTCTGGGATTTCAGACTGGAAAGCTTCCAGTCATTACATTAGCACACAGTGAAAGTGCATCTTCCAGACAGGGTCAGCAACTTTTAAGGCAGTTCAGTGTGTGTGTTTTACGTTAAGCAACAAAAGAGATACTGAAGTCTTTCTCCAACAATGATGGAATATTATGAAAAATTGGTTACACTGCAAGGCAACCTGCTTTTATATAACCCATTTTACAATTATGTTGTAACAAACACAAGTAAATAAAACACATTTTGTTTTTTGTCAAGGGTTGAATAAAAAGATTAACAGTAATCCTGTATCTGTGTGGGAAAGCTACAGTACATGTAAACAGCAGCTGTTTAGCTTGGCCTAGCACTAACAGAGGAAGTAGAGGGAAACAGCTGACATGATGCTATCTACTATTGTGTAACTGTGATTTTACATGGGTTATTTCTTGTGTTACTAAACAATCCAGTATATAACATTTCTGTGGGGTTTTTTTCATATGGATTAAGCAGGCAACAAACAGCTAGCGTGTTGGCTAGCTAGCTGTAGAGGAGCTAACAGGCTGTTTCCAGGCAAGCTAAGCTAACCTCTGGCTGGCCATACCTTTATATAAATGAAGACAGACAGACTGCAGACCGCTGTAAAGCAATTTTTGTTGTTCTTGTTGCTGTTTTCAAGAGGGTGGAGTGCTAGCAAGGTGAATTCATCAACTCTATAATTGGACTGCGCAGATCCCAGCTAGTGCCTAATAGCCTAGCACACAAAAAATACTAGATTTTCATTCACCACAACTGGAGCACAGGCAGATCATTTCAATTAAAAATGTAGCAAGGTCGTGCTGAAGGGTGCAGCCACCTTTGTCAGCATCCACCTATTTGTAAAACTGTCCAGACCCCTTAAAATGCAAACATTTAAGGCTTTTATACAACTTAAAAAGGGATTAAAAACAATACTATGTGCAGTTGTTATGCAGGGGGAATTACTTAAAAAGAGCATTAATTTTTGTACCAGACTGACAGACTTTAATTATTTTTCCGTCTGTTATAAAACTGGGCAACCTTGGAGCTTTGGAGGAACCCTCAAGTGGCCACAAAGGGAACTGCAGGGTTTTTTTTACTTCTTTTTTATTTGCTTCTTCAGTCCCTGAGGTTTTCCATGATAGCGTTGTCTTCTTACCTATTTCTTAACAAAGAGCTGTTTATTAATACATGTATTTTTTCTTGATATGACATAAAAAAAAAGATGTAATGCAGTAATCCCAAGCAAACCTCAATAGGTCTTTTGATTTTTAAAATTTTGTTACAATTATATCCAACACTGTAATAATACTAAAATTCAGCATCCTCCAGTTCTCACCACCAGTTATGGTACATTTGTAAACAGTGTAAATTGGTCCCTGCTAGCTCTGCACTTTAGTCTCAGCAAAAACCTCTCACTGCTTAGGAGGCATGATCTGCAAGAAGTCATGTTAAATATTTTATAGAAGCACGCAGCGCTTTTTGAAATAAAGCTAAAGCTTCTCTTGATCAGTCGTAACTTTTGATGGGGTTTAAAGGAGTAAGGGCGTAATGGTTCACTGGAGTGCAGTAGCAGCGGCAGTAGCACTTCTTTAACTAAAACGGCCTCCAACTGAAGTAAAAAAAAAAAAAAGAAAGATATTTTTATATGCTTAGAAATTAGTGCAACTGGAGATTTAAAAAGACTCAAGTGATTTTAAATATTCATTAGAACCTAATGCATACTCAAACTTTACCTTCTGAAGATCGAAAACTCCTCTTTCTATAGTATGCTGGGCTGTGATGGGGATAGTTGTAAACATTCATTTTGTTCTTCATCTTTTATTCTGCTGATCTACTTTAGGAGCAAAAAATATCTCACAGTGCTTTCATGTGTTAATTTACTTAGTACGTAGGATTCACCATATGGCATTTAAAAATGCCCGTTGTTACATTTAATTGGTTTTCTTTTTATGTAGCATTGTAGTTGAGGGTTTGATGGAGGACTATCTGCCAGACACATCTCATGCTACATCAGCGACTGCATTGAGCTGAAAACCTAAATTTAAAAACATCACATTGCTCATATTACTGCCTCGAGACAGAGATATTGTTTTGAAGCTCGTCGGAGGGCAAGATAAACTTGGTGTACTGATTTATTTACTACAGTAGAATGACTCATGTGTGAGCATCTGTTTCCATTTCCATTCAAAGAGCTTTATTCTTTGTCACAGTGCAGACAATAAAGGGCACTTCCCATGAATGATTCTGATATTTAGACACATATTTTCTAAATGTATCGGTATCTTTCTCATTTACTTTAATGATTCTGTTGTTTCACCACCTTGAGTATATCCTAAATTGGACACTGGACTGTCACGTTTATATTGACTGATATCAAAGTAAATCATCAACGTATCATCAAAGTAAATGATTTCGGACCTTCTTAATACACAAATCTTATCAGGAAGCATTTTCAAGGTTGGTGAGGATCCAGAAGAATTCACAGCAAAGCTTTAGAGTAAAGCTAAATCTCAGAGGATGTGTTAAGTATTCTGGAAGTCTCTGTGGTGGAATAGGTTTCTCTCCTTAGCCGAGGATAAAACTGCTCCCATTGCCTTTCAAATAACTCCTCGTCACTCTCTCACAGACCGAGTGTTTCAACTACATCCGTTTCCTCCAGAGCTACGACCACACGCTCCTCTACACCTGCGGCACCTACGCCTTCCAGCCCAAATGCACCTACGTGGTAAGTACACGTGTAGCTCCCTAGATAGCAAGTCACAGCGAGCCTGTGCTGACAGGTGTCAACTCGAGATTTCTGCCACCTGACCTGAGGCAAAGACCACTGTGTGACAAAATAAAAATAAATGCAATGGAAAATAAGCATCTCAGGCAAGGGTTAGCCCAATGTGTGAAGGCCCGTGCGCGTAGACGTGCATGCATATCGTGTGACACTGATGCAACCGGACATCATGGCGAGCTGTGAAGATTTGGTCCTTGCAACGGACGGACAGACCTTGCAGCTGTGCAATGTAGGTCAATACGTACTGATGATCCTCATTATGTGCGTGTGAATCTTTGCACGTTTGCAGAATGCAGATTCTTTTACCCTGAACGCTGCAGCCCTGGAAGATGGGAAGGGAAAATGCCCGTATGATCCCGCCAAGGGGCACACTGGCCTTATAGTGGGTAAGTATAGACATGTATATATTCTTGTATGAGCAATAGTAGTAAAAGTTTTTGGATCTTTCTGAACGGATTTAGGATTGTTAAAGAATCACTTTATCCCAAAAAGCAAGACAAGTCCCTAGGTGGAAATTCATTGACTTCTATTATCAACAAAAACACACAGTCAGCTTCTGTTGTTCCATCTCAGCAGTTTGTATACTGAAGGGAACAGCCCTGCAGTTTTTACAGCTCTAAAAGAAGCATTAAATGTCCATCAAATCTCGACAAACTGCTCATGCAGAATTTCCCATCTGTTTTCTCGCCATACTGTTGCTCTGAGAGTCCAAAAGTCCAGTTTAACTTGCACGCTGCATTCCCTTCACTGCGGACAGCTTCAGTGAACCTACGGCGCCCATTCACCGTCCTGCATTTGTGTTTCCCAGCTGAACCACTGACCCTCTCCCATTGTAGGCCTGTACAATAGCCACTAAAAAAAGAATGAAACTAAAGCTTGCATTTTGTTGGTACAGATAAGGAGCTGTACTCGGCAACACTCAACAACTTCCTGGGTACAGAGCCAGTCATTCTGAGAAACCTGGGCCAACAGCATTACAGCATGAAGAGCGAATACTTGCCTGCTTGGCTCAATGGTAAGATTTTCTTTTTAAAGAACACATAAGGCAAAGAAGAAAGAAATTATGAGCCCAAAGCTGAAGAGGAAAGACAGGGAGGGACGAAAAAGAGAATAGCAGGAGCAAAAGTTTCCATCTTTTGTCCTTGGAGACTCTCACATGGATCCTGCTGCTTAACAATGCTTCAGATATTTAATAACTTCTAAATAAATTCTAATATATCAGAAAATATTAAATTTTCTGTTAAAAGTCAAACCTAATCTGTAAATAAAGGCTGTAAATAAAAATATGGAACAAAGTGAATGAGGCCAAATATAAAACACAATAAATATGAACTACACTACAGGTTTATGCACACTGTTAGTCTGTTAGTCTTGTAGGTAGTTATTTATATATGTGTAAGAAACCCGCTTTTCATCCTGTGTGAATCAATCCCAGCTGCTGCGTTCAGAAGAAAAATGAAGAAAAATGTCAAGTCATGCATACTTTTGTTTGAATTAAACTATAATATTCAGTCTTTTTCCCCCAAGTTACAACATTACTGACAAATTAAACTTGTATTCCATTTTTTAAAATCACAATAGAGGGAGATAACATTCGCTTCCTTTTAACAGAGTTTCATAAAAAAAAAATAAGAGCAGGAAACATGCAAAAAGAACAAGAGAAAGAGAACGGAGTTGCAGGAAATGAAGACCACGCCTGGGCTGCAGCGAAGGACGTTATCTCTTGAGGGGAGGGGGCTGAGTGAGGGGAGAGGAGCCAAGCACTTGGGCAGAAATGAAGAAGAGAGGAGAGGATGAAATCACAGCAGGAATGTGATATGTGATGGAAGGACAGATATGAGGATTGCTGATGAAAAGATTGAGGGACTGATGAGGGGAATGGAGGAGGGAGAGAGGGAAGAGGAACATACAGCTGAGGCAGGGCTTTGGACTGATATGTCCATTCATTATTCATGCTAATACAGAGCTTTTATTAAAAAGCAGACCTGCAAGGAAGCAAGCCTCATCTTAATTTAAGCAATTCTGACCAGCCTAAAAGCATTTAATTGGCCTGGGTTTCAGCTGAGAGTTGTAGTGTACTGTGATGATTTAAAAGGCGGCTTCAGAGGCTTTAATACTGAAAACACCAGTCCATCTGGGGAACCACGGTGTCCTTGCAATTTAAAAAAAAAAAAAAACATGTTTGCATAAAAATTGTAGAATTTAAAGCCTCCAGCAGAACCTAATGAGGAGTACAATCTGAGAAACAGAACGGTGTCTAGAGAAAGTAAAAACACACGCACGCATGCATGCACGCAAACACACACACACACGCGCGCACGCAGAAAATGGACCGTTAACAAAAAGGTAGAGACACAGAGAGTAAAAAATGGCTGAGAAGAAGAAGAGCGATGACAGAAAGTAGACAAAGAGGTGAGTAAGGGTGTCAGGGAATGAAATAGAGGTGTCAAGCTTTTGTGCTTACACCTGTTTTTGTTGTGATTCAGTCCTGGAGGGTGAGGCTGTCTCCGTGTTTCCATGTAAATATCTGATTCTGATTGTGTGTTGCATGTGCAGAGCCTGACTTTGTGGGCTCAGCCCTGGTGAGGGAGAGCAGCGGCAGTAAAGAGGGCGACGACGACAAGATCTACTTCTTCTTTACCGAGCGAGCCATGGAGCTGGATTGCGACACCGAGCCCAACGTGGCCAGGGTGGCTCGCGTCTGCAAGGTAACGCCTGACGCAGCGGATAATCACAACTGATCCCAGAACAGATTCAATTAAGAGTCTCCTAGAAGCGCCTTAACCTGGATTCCCGGGGTAGTGCACCTGTGGGCGTTTATTAATTGGGAAAAACACAAACTCATTCAAACAGTAATCAATCTGTAAGTGCACAGGGACGGATTTGACTGCAGAATTGTAGTTTCATGCACACTCGACTGGAAATCAGCTGTTTTCCATTTTCTCCAGCTGTTTTGGCAGCTGTTTCTGAGCACTTAATAATGTGAGGCAGCACTTGCTAACAGTTACAGGCTTCGGCTGGAGGCGCCCATATAAGGAAGCAACCAGAAGAATTGATTGAAATGATAAACAGCATATAGAGTAAATACATTGACAATGCAGAGTTTTCATTATAGGTACAAATTGGAAAGCAAGCCTCTCCTGGTTGTTCACTCAGATGCACTCCTGTTACAAGTGCTAGCAAAGCAGTGATGAAAGATTTATACCTCCACAATACCCCTAACCCAACCTTGTCAAATAAAGAATAGTGGTCAAATCTCATCAGTAACTCCGCAGCAGCTCATGTTGTCATTGGTGCAGCATTTAAACTGATAGTTAATTTTGATTAAATTTATGTAATAAAACCTGTTCACATTGATTTTGTCATTAGTTCCCTATACCAAGGACTACACTCACAAACTACAATGAGCCTGAAGCAAACAGCACATGGATCAGTGTTAGATATATTGCTAACATTAGCTAATTAGCACTTGTCTTTGCTTTGATAATGAAGAATTTCTTGTCCTTCGCTAAAATCGCTGTCACAGAATTAGTGACTCAAATAGGCCACTTTATCAGGTATACACGTGCAACTGCTCATTAATGACAATTATCTAGTCAGCTAGTCACATGGGAGCAATTCAGCACATTCAGGCATGTTGGCATGGCCGAGACGACCTGCTGAAGTTCAATTTGAGCATCAGAATGGAGAAGAAAGAAGATTTAGGTAACTCTAAGCGTGGCGTGGTTGCTGGAGCGAGACCGGGTGGTGTGAGCATGTCCATCACTTTACGACCACAGTGTCTCAAAACTCAAATGGCCTCAAATGCCTTTCAACAGAGCACCTTTGGGATGTGGTGGAGATTCTCATCATGGATGTGCAGCCGAAAATTCTGCAGCGACTGTGTGATGCTGTCGTGTCAACATAGAAAAGAATGTTTCCAGTATCTTGTTGTTGAAGAGTTAGGGCAGCTCTGAGTGCAGAAGGGGGTCCAACCAAGTACTAGCAAGGTATAACTAATAGAGTATCTGGAGAATAAGTATTTGACTGCCTGTTTGTTTATATGCTTTCATCCTGATGGCGCTGTGTTTGCATCACAAGATCTAAACATTATGAAAGAAGAAGTGAGTCAGAACTTTGCCTTTGTAGTGACTAAAAAACCAGAGTGGATGCTGTATGAAGATCACAAGTGCCCAAATTTTGCAGTTTGCTCACATATCTGTTGATCTTGTAGAACTGCTTTCACAACACAAAACTGAGCGCACACAAATGGGCAGACAGATAACGTGGGAACCACATCTGTTTACTTAAATGAACTTTTTCTTTAGAGGCTTAAAAGCTCAGTAGCAATCATAAAACCTCCAGCTCAAGCATCAAGAGCACGTTTAGTCAATGCCAAACCTCCCAAGGAACCGGCATACAAGTTTGAATTAAACAGCATTGCTCTGTTCATGTGCAATTGCATTTGAAGTTTTCATGATCATATAAACATGTTCTGCTATAAAAATACTGAAAAAACCCACAACGTCTGCACAAAGCCAGCTGTCGCGTGTTTTTGTAACAAGAGCAACAGAACTTCAGCTCACTGCCAGTTTACTAACAATGTGCTACACGGAGACAGTTGCACTGACATAGATGTATTTGGTAATTAATGCATTCATTTGCTTAATGAATGGCCTCATTAGGACAACTGATTAGGTTTGATACACCACAGTGATTATGGCCAGAAGCAGACAGAGGTGATTTCTGCTATGAGGCGAGTCGGCGAGAGTTGAGGCGGCGGTTCTTCTCGTTTTTGCACGATTTGAAGGAGCGTTCGGTTACCATTACAGAAGTTGAGTGTCACGTTACACTTACTTATGCTGCCATGTAATCTTAGCATCTTTTAAAACTATAAACGCTGGAGACAGATTGCTAATAGTCGGTGGAGATGTATGTATTTTAGTGTTGAATATACGCTCTGGTTTATGGGAAGCGCCCTTTAATGTCTGCGAGGATGAACAATAAAGCTCTCTGAATGAAATTAGAAACAGATGCTGTTACATGATGTATACTACAGCAATGAATAATTCAGCACATTCTGCTTATGCCCCTATTACAGCAGGAGCACAATATCTATGTCTCATTGCTATAAAATGAGCATTTTTGTGTTTTCCTTTTTCTTTTTTTTTACATCTGCAATCACTGAGGACAATAAAAATGAGAAGAATGTGGCAAATGTGTCTCTTTTGCGCCCACAGAGCAATACAGAAATAGACCGTTTGTCAATATATATTCCATTTTTATTGTAAAAGTTAATATTGTTAGTGCCTTTATCTTCAATTTTCTCGGGTAGACCTGAACATCTCAGGGTACAAAAGCTCTTTCAGATCCTTTTTTCAACCTGACAGAAGCTCAGTCAGCCAACTGATGCGAAAAAAAATTCTTATGTATATTCAGAGTAATTACAGTGTATTTACTCGGATGATATTTGTTTTTCGTGGGGTGAAGGCGAGGCCAATGAAATGCAGAATTCGTGGCAGCCTGACAGGAAGGAGAGAGAGAGGCCAGCCAGCTCAAAGAGAGCCACACAATACTTTGTCACGGTAGATCCTTGAGTTTTGGTGTGTCTAAGAACTAAAACGTATTCAGTGTTGTGTGTGTAACAGTGGGCACCATTTGGTAACCATGGCAATACTACATTCAGCATGTGACTGTGGGGCTTTTACCCGGATAAGAAAGCCGAGGGCTGCTGTGTTGGTATCCTCTGTTAACATCATAAAAAAGACACAGTAATCATCCCACAGTATTTCCACAGTACATCCTGCTTCTGCAGACGTGTTATTATTTATCATGTACAATCACTTAATAACAATCAATAGGAGTCAATTCTTGATGAGCTGTTGGAGCCATCAGAGAACGTGCATATATACAGGGAGTACGATACTAAAGTAAAGAAGTAAAGTTTAGTATTTAAAACTAAAATTTAAGAATATATATACTTTTTATTTCAAAAACTTAAAAAAACCCAACACTTTGGTTTTACTTGATTAAATTAAAGCTACTTGATTAAATTTGAAGTGGAAACTTAAAAATCGTCTCTGAACATGTTGTAAAACGATTAAAAATAAAGTACTCTCTTTCATCGGATCAGGTCAGATCGGGTCTTTTAATTAGATCATTTTAACCGAATCTTTGAATTTCTATTAAGAAAAGAAATGTCATTGTCGGTGTACGTCCACTGAAGTTTTCACATCAGCTGGATCTGAACTGGGCAAAGCAATCGTGATGTCACAAAGTGACTGCAGTGCTTAGTCATCTTAAAACGAGATTAAATGTTTCTCACTTCAGAAAACGAATATGAAACTCGTCCACTGGTCCCAAACCTTGCTGTTATTCGTATTAAGTCATGCAATGCAAACACGGGTTAAAAAAATAACCATTGAAAAAATCCTAAAATAATAATCGTTAGTCATAAATAAGATTTGATTTGTGCTCTCTCTCAGGGCGATCTGGGTGGAACCAGGACCCTGCAGAAGAAGTGGACCACCTTCCAGAAAGCCCGGCTGGAGTGCTCCCTCCCAGAGCGTCACGTCTATTTCAACAACCTGAGAGCCGTCTTCACCCTGCCGGGACAGGACTGGCGGGGGACCACCTTCTACGGCATCTTCCACGCTCAGTGGTAAGTCGGAACGAAAGCGGTCCGAGACGTGCAAAATAGGCCGCAGACATCACTTTGTTTCAGACTAAAACCCAAATAGATGTAAGTTAATTGCCACATATGCTATCAGCTGTCATCTGCCAACCTGTCAGCCTCTTATTAAAACCAATGGTCACTCTGACAGGATGGCTCTAATTATGTACTTGGCGTGTTTAGGTATTTCCTGCGTAATGAGGCCTGTAGCTGACATTAATGTGAGTTATTTTGAGAGAATACGAGTTGAGTGTCCCTGAAAATGTTTTACTGCTTTTATTACAGATTAAACGTCTCGTGGTTTTAATTTAGCTTTGAACGATGGCGGGTGCATTTTCCAAACATATTACATCAGCTTGTTGAGCACAAGGCATTCATTTTCACGGCAAGACAAAGCTCTTTAAAATCATACATGACTCCAAAGTGATCGGTCCAATCAAAGTATTTATATATCTTGTTTTAGCAACTGCTTTATTTTATAGGAGCAGAAATCCACCCTGA
This sequence comes from Oreochromis niloticus, assembly GCF_001858045.2. Lineage (NCBI taxonomy): Eukaryota > Metazoa > Chordata > Actinopteri > Cichliformes > Cichlidae > Oreochromis > Oreochromis niloticus. Next base: position 7,472,134 of record NC_031977.2, on the reverse strand, counting down.
GTAAATCAGATGTCTGGTGAACACGCACCGTGCTGTTGTCCACTCGCTGCTGTTCATTTCAAACACAGTGGGATGAAAATAAAGTCATTTTGAGCACGATAATTAAACTACAAACTATTAATTAAAAGGGTGTTGACAGTCGTGATTCAGCCGTGAGAAGTTACTCCAGCATTATCAGCGGAGTAAAGACGGCTGTTTGTTGGGCATCACGGCAGCGTGTTAATGAGCTACTTATCAACAAAGAAACTGGAGCGAGGGCAGAAGGTTGTCCTCAGAAAGGGAAGTTGGAGACGTTCTCTGTCTTCAGGCAGCCTTTGATGTAAGTCTTTTGTGCTCTTCAGTAAGATATCATATCACAAACTGAACCAGCTTTGAACTTCCAGCTTTGTTTCTTCGCTCGGAGTTCCTTCTGCTGCTTGAAAAGAAAAAAAAAGAGCCTAATCCCCTCTTTCTTTCTGTGTGTGACTTGCTGGGGTTTCCTTAAAGCCCCCTGGCTTTGATAGAGATAACATTAAGATAATTGGACATTATGTAAATGATGACTCGGGAGCTCAAGCCATAATGTGACTGAATAGGGCTGCTTTTTAACTCGCTAAGACAGCGGCGCTGTCCTTTGGTTGTGACGTTGACCTTATAAAACCTGCAGCTCTGTCACACATTAACAGGAGGAGCACTGTTCTGAAATGAAAGAGGACATCGCATCATATGACTTCATGAACTCGGCCTTTCAGAAAACAAAACACACATTACAAAGAAAAAAAGAGAGAGCGTTTAAAGCTAAATAGCAATAGCTGTAAATTCGGACTTTGTTACTTTTCTGACTTGCTCAAACTTGCTCTGCATCTAAAGGTCAAGGGTCACTCTTTCGAGGCTACCGATGTTCACATTTTGGACAGAGAAGGCAGATGGTTTGAAAGAGGAGTGAAAGAAGCCATCTATGTCCACTGTGAACGACCATCTTTGAACAGAGGCGGTGGCTTACGACACCAACTGTCTGCCATCTATAATCCAGTTTTGAGATCCCTTCCCAGACGCCTTAACGCCCACTCACATCCTGGGCCATCTGACCTCAGGAAATCACATGATAGGGTGGGGCTAGGTTTCACAGCGGGTTCACCCAAAACCTTGGTTGATTGTGGCCATGTCCACACTAATACGTTTTCGTTTGAAAACTCATCTTTTTCTCTCCATTTTGGCCACCCGTCCACACTGAGATGACGTTTTTGGTCAAAGAAAACTGAACTTTTTGAAAACGCTCTCCAAAGCGGACACATTTTAGTCATGTGATGCAGTCATGTGACCAATTAAACAAAGATAGCAGAGGGCATTATACAGCAGTTGTTTTGTTTGCTCTCAGTTTTCACAGCCCTATTAAAGATTAATATCCATCTGTACATGCTCCAGATAGCTTTTCTTCAAATTCTTTAACTCTCACTCGCTTTTGCAACTTTATACTTTTGTGTTACTCACAGCAACAACTCCACCTCATTGTTAGTCCATTAAAAAACTCGGTGCTTTTCCTCAACATTTTGCTGCGATGTTCCAAAGAGCAGGAAAGTAAATAAACAGCAGACAGAAATGAGGCAGGTCGAATTGTCTTACGTTTCACGCATGTGCAATACAGGAACGTAGCGTTTTTGATCGTTTCAGTGTGGATGAGCAACCGGTCGGAAACGCTTGAAAACGATAGTGTGGACGCAGAGTGTTTTTAGACGAAAGCACAGTTTTCAAATTTATCCGGATTAGTGTAGACGTAGCTGTTTTCACACCTTGGCTCGTGTGATTAGGTAGAGGATCAATAGGGGGTCCAGGACCTTTTTGGGGACACTCCCACCGGGCTTAAAATTGCTTAGAACTGAAGAAGCTTCTCAGATGAGAGGTGAAACGTCTTCAAGGAAACTTAAAGAAGTCCAGACGCTTTTCTTTCCAAGCTCCTTAGATTGCTCACAGCCTGTCTGTCAGTCCCTCATTTTCAGAGTGGAATTTAAAAAAGGGTGGGGGGTAGTTTCATTCCGGTGAATGAGCATGGAAATTAAAGATATTCGTGAGATATCAAGTAAAAGTATAATTTAATGTGTCTGGGTCAGACGTCAATACCCAATTTGAGTCCCACTTGGATGTCTGAAAATGTGTTGGGGGAAAAAATATTTTTTGAAGAGCTCCCGAACCCCCGACCTCACCATTAAATGAAATGCATTTCCTGAGTCACGGCACTAATTGATGGATTTCACTGGCGTATGAAGGAACCCTCGTACATGTGCATCAATTTGTGCCTCACCATGGAAACAGTGGAGATGTGTCAACAAATCAGTTTTAAACCATACATTTAATATCTATTTACTACATTGTGATTACCGGGAGGGTCCTTTAAAAGCAGCACGCTTCACTGCCTGGTATTTCTGGATTCTGCTATTTTTAAACGTACATGTTCACCTCCTGTTGAGTGTGTCTGGCTGACTTGCACGACAGGTAATTTGTCTCTATTATTACTGCCACACATCACCGATTCCCCCATGTTGCTGCCATGTTCCAGGGGTGACGTGGACGTGTCAGCTGTGTGTCAGTACCAGATAAGTAACGTGAAGGAGGTGTTCAAAGGGTCCTACAAGGAGTACAGAGAGGCGTCCCAGAGGTGGGGACGCTACACGGGTTCTGTCCCCACACCGCGGCCGGGATCGGTAAGAAACTGCCCATGTCAATGTTCACATTTTTGATCAAGCTGTAGACAGCTTCAGAGAGCAGAAAGTAGTCCCTATGGGATAGTTCAGGAGGGAGGGAAAACAAGAAGAAAAAATGGGTGATGTGGCGTAGCTTGGAGGCCAAGGACATAATGATCCAGCTCCACAGGAAAGGAAGGAGAGGAAGGGGTGTGATGGCAGGGGGAGGTGAGAGCGAGTGCGAAGCAAAACTGAAGAAGAGGAAGGGGGGAGGGAGGGCACTGGTTTATAAGCCAGCTAACCATGCCAACCTGTGTCAGCTGCAGCTAAGAAGTTTCCTCCTCTTCCTCTTTCTCCTTCCTGGCCCTCTTACTTTCTCCTCATATCCTTCTCCCTTCCTTTCCCCGCTTCATTTCCCTCCCCTGTCCCTCCTTCTTTTCTCTCTTTACTGCAGTGTATAACCAACTCAGACAGGGAGAACGGCTACAACAGCTCCCTGCAGCTGCCTGACGCCACACTCAACTTTGCCAAGAAGCACCCTCTGATGGAGGACAAAGCTCTGGGCCGCCTCCTGCTGCTCACCAAGGGCGTCAACTTCACGAGGCTGGCGGTGGATCGCGTCAGCGCCCTGGACCAGAGGCCGTACAACATGCTCTTCATCGGCACAGGTAATGAATCGTGATACTGGCATGGGTGTTTGGCTAAAAAACTTATGTTTTTATTGGGGGGAAAAACGCATCACTAATCGTGTACTCTCCCTCCTCAGAGCCTATTCCCACTGCTCAACTGTTTACACTGCACACACTTCTCCCATCCCTGGCACTTCAACAAGAAAACTCTGATTGCTTCCATTGCTACACTTAAACTGAAGCAATAATTCAAGTCTTTTAATGCCCCCTACCCCTCCAGTGACTTCTCGGCTGCTTTCAGCGCTTCCACTTCAACTGTCACTTCGGCTAATTTTTGCTCTTTAACTAACGGCCCAAATGCTGTGACATTTCAACTGCAGTCGCTTCTTCCATTCCCACTGACACGACTATTCACAGCTCGCCGCCCGTCTCCGCTCAATGCGGCGCAAGAGGCCAAGAGAGCATCTTGCTCTGGAGCTTCAAGAAAAAAAGGCGATAAAGTTAAATCATCGTCTTTAAGCACACAGCACAGTGTCCATGATTTATGATGTTTCTGTTATTTTTTTGACCCCCATCTGTAGAGCTGGGGTGTTCTCAGCGTGCCAGTGAAAATATATGACATGCATAGAGTGTTTGTCATAGAGATAAGAGCTTACGGGCCGTGGCAGCACAGAGGAACAGGTACTGGCATAAGGTACGGTGGCACGAAAACAACATGCCATCTGGCCAGACTTTAGCTGGGTTTCAATTAGGGGCTAGATTTGCATGCTGAGATCCGTCTTCATGCATCAAAGGAAACGTCTACGCGCCCGCGACTTAATTAATATCTCCAGTCAGTAACCATTGGCCCATATGCAGGTGTCCTGTTTTGGATCAGAAATCAGCCCGCCCTCCCGGAGCCTTAATCCTGGATAATACACATCTAATAGCGGATTCCAGGGAATGTGAATTTGAATGCAGCCCATCTCATGAATGGAAAGACTCACCTACTTATCATTCAGATCACTGCAGAGACAGAGTGACTGGGACAACACTGACAGTGTGACAACAGCGGACTCGGGGCTTCTCTGCTGGCAGGCGGTGAGGCCAGCCCGGACACACACATGGCCGCTGCTGCTGCGACACAAACACACACACACACACACACACACGCGGGCGCTAGCACCTTACTAATGGACACACACAGATATGCACACTCACACTCTCTGAGCCAAGTGCAGTCATCCCCGCTTGTCGTGCTTCACGGCACAAACTCAACGGGGCCCTTGGCAGACGTGCGCTCACAGTGCCAATTGGGCTGCGGGCTTGATTAGCTATTAGCGACGGCATAGCGACAGCTGATGTGAAAAAAAGACACAGAGAGAGAGAGAGAGAGAGAGAGAGAGGAGAAGCGCTTGACAACACTGTTTTTAAAGGGGGGGAACAGGCTGTGGGATTGAGGGATTAGCCGACACTGGTCTGTGACGGCGTGAGAGGCGAGTGCGGTGATATGCTTCCTGCTTGCTATGCCTGTATGTGTATTTCCATCTCTCAAGCCCCCCTCTGGCTGCTGGGTTAGCTTTTCGCATTATCTGTGACAGTCTCGTAATCAAGAGGACCACAGAAGAAAGCGCATGTCAGCACGTAACACACACGCACACACACACACACAAACACACACACACACACACACACACATCAAGGTCACCCCACCAGCTGTGCCTGAAATACCTTTCATCACCAGGGATCTAAACTTGTTCACAATGCCCTACATGAAAGGAGCACAGGATCTCCTCTTCCTCTTCCTCCAGCATCAGCTCCCCACACACCACTTAAAAAAAAAAAAAAAAAACAACTCTTCAAATGCTGTTACCCGAGGTGTTGAAGGGCCAGGAGCACCACCAGTCTTTTAAATTCATCTTTAGTTTGTTGCTGAGCTGGAGCTCAGTAAGGCAGCTGGATGTTCCAGCGAGAAAATTTCCTTTTCGTGACCTTTTCAGTCACAAATTGATGTCGATGAAAACGATTGATGACACTCTGGCTTTGTGCATTAGTGATGCACGTTTTTCTGTTGGAGGGGACTTTCTTCTCGTCTAATGTTGCTTTTTTTCCAGCCAATATTTTTAAATTTAAAATTTAAAGCCTGCATATATCTTAAGGTTTTCAAACTTGTAGAAATGTTCTGCACAGCCTTTGCACCAAACACCAAACCAAACAGATTTGCACGACAGCTTTGCACCTGCAGGTCCACATGCTAGCTAACACCAAATTGGACCAAACTGAAAGCTGATGCTGAAGGCAGGCAATCTCGGGAGGGAGAGGTGTGGGACTGAGAACTTCATTACTGAGTGAAAAGAGAGGCCCGTGTATCCATTTGCTGCGAGACAGTATCAGTTCGCAAAGAACATATTTGTGTCAGGGGTTTTTTACACAGTCTACACAACAACAGACAGGAAACAGGCAGAAAGTTACTCAACTGGAAAGAAGCGTACCTCAGAATCCAAGTGTTTAAACCAGAACTACAGGAGGCTGTAAAGGCAGGCAAAACAGCCGAGTCGGGGGTTCTGGGAGAAATCTGGAAGTTTTACTACATTGTCGATTATGATAGTTCCAACACATCCGTGCAGGTGGTTATGTGAAACTTTGAAAAAACTTTTGCAGGGAAAAAAAAATAAAAAGGTGATGTTGCAATATAACAGCCTTATGATTGCCTACATTGTAGTTAAAACTGTAGTTAAAGTGCACAATTTTGTTGACTGGTCAACAAAACCTTTACATGCGCAAAGTTACACTTGAAGATTATGCAGGCCTTGCATTTTCAGTTAAAGCATGTCAGTATAGTATACATGTCTGACCCTTGGCGTGATGCTGATGTGTGGCCCGTAGTGAAGCTGGCCTTGTTTTGAGTCACACCAGGAAAAGCCCAGGTGTAATTAATAACACCACTTAGAGCTGCACTGAGGTCAGCTGCTCCATTTACGGCCTCTCTCTGTTTGTATACCGGCTCTTCAGCACATCGGAGCACATATGATCAGTGGTGTTAGTTTAGTTTTACCTGTTTTGGGGTTTTTTTTCCTGCTGTGGCAAGTCAGAAAATGCCATAAAACCTTAACTGTTGCCTTGCTAGCTTTTCAGACACTAAGCGTGAACCAGGAGCAATTGAGCAACACACTCAGTGTGTCTTTGGCAATCAATAGAAATAGAAATGCTGAAGAAAGCGTTTGCTGCATAGGTTATGTCTTTGCAGCTTGTGCTTTAATATTTAAATCGTTGGCACCAAAGGAGTGCCTGTACATTATCATATTTCATCATTAATATTTAAATGAGCTCCTGTGTGTGTGTGTGTGTGTGTGTGTATGTGTGTGTGTGTGTGTGTGTGTGTGCGTGTGTAAATATGTTAGGATGTTATTAATAATAAAGTAAAATGCTGTGCAGTCACAGGTGATTGTGTGCTGATCATTAATATTTAAACTGATGGATGCAGTGACAGGTGCATGGGGTAATTTACTGTAGCATATCACTATGGTACAAATGAACTGGAGCGCTGGCGCAGGTTTATTTTTGTAAATATTTGCCAAAATTGTGTGATTTATATGTACATTCCCTGCTTTGCTGTCAAAGGTGTGCTGGGTGTTCTGTGTTGTGGGTCGTTTGAAATATTCGTGCATACAATGTGGGATGAGGAATGATTACTGCACCAAAGTAAACTTGATAGAAAACTGCCATGTGAATAGGACGGAAGTAAAGTGAGCTCAAACCTTCTTCGTCTTCTTCCTCTCTGTGCTGCAGCGGAGGGCTGGCTGCAGAGGGTGGTGATCCTGGGTTCAGAGGCCCATGTGATAGAGGAGATCCAGCTGTTTGAAACGGCCCAGCCTGTCGACAGCCTGACCATCTCCCACGCCAAGGTAAGAAAACAGCAACAGGATGTGTTTCAGTTGTTGCCGTTTTTACACGTGGAAGTCTATTCACACAGCCCAGCGTGCCAACACAGTTGTATGGCATCATCTGCGGTTTTGGAGAAGTCTCGCGAGAGACCGCTGACATGTGAAGTGAAGAAAACGGATGATCTCACGCCAAATCACAACAACAGTTTCCTCAATGTGCTTTATATTGTAAGATAAAGACCCTACAATCACACAGAGGAAACAGAGAAAATCCCAACAATCATGGCACCTCTTTGTGGGTGGGATATATTAACAAGGGAACATTTTGTCTTCTAAGTTAACGTATTAGAAGCAGGAAAAATGGTGCAAGTATAAAGATTTGAGTTTGACAAGGGTCAGATTGTGATGGCTACCCGACTGGGACGAAACATCTCCAGAACTGCAGCTTTTGTGAGGTGTTCCCGGTCTGCAGTGGTCAGTATCTATCCAAATGGCTCACTGATAGACACGGGGAGCAAAGGCCAGCGCCTGTGGTCCATCCAACAGACGAGCTACTGCAACTCAAGTTGCAGAAAACTTAAATCTGATGGAAAGACATCAGTATGCACAGTGCATCACACTTTGTTGTGTATGGGGCTGCATGGCCACCGAGCAGTCAGGGTTCCCGTGATAACCCAAACTAGGAATAAAACAGCATATCTTGACCACCTCTGGGTTAGCTGTGTCCAGTCCTACTTAAACCCTTAAAAGTAAAAGAGTTACTAAATGCCGTGCGGTCTTATTTATGTTAAAATACAGCGATAGCCGCTCACACTTTGAAACTGTGTTTCCTGCAAGGCATTCACAGTACTACACTCGTGTTGCACTCATGAAACATGCTGGTAGTCTGAGTGTTGCTCGAAGCATCTGACACCTTCCTCAGCTCCAAGCCGTTAACTAATCGGTGTGCGAAGTGGGCGTTAATATTAATGCAGGATATAGCCCCTTAATTGGAAAGGTGTGGAGGGAAGGTGTTTTTAGGTGTTGCCACATGCCGAGCGCTCGCTGGAACACGCTGACACCTCGAATCGCTCCGGTGCCCCTTTAAAACACTCGGCTTTCATTTAGTTCAGACTCAGATTTAGATTAAAAACATGCCTTCAAGGACCATTGTGTTGGATGCAGTAGCACAAATGAAAGACAGTATTCACAGTTAGTATTCAGTCCACCTGTAACTTCCTTTTCTGTCTCTTTAGAATGAGGTCTTCATGTCGTATCAATTAGCATCTCTGAATTAAAATGGAAAAAGCAAAACAATAAAAGCCATGATACTAAATTTTGCCGATACACCGGCAACCAAAATGAGGACACGACCTATGCAAACTACTCTTTGATCATTATCCTTGTTTATGGAGTTGTTCTCTAAGCCTGCCTTATGATGTCCTTCACACAAGGCAACAACTTCATAACAAGCATTTGAATAAAGTCGTATAATGGTCCTATTTGTTTAAATAGCTCATTGGTAAGCTGTTGTATAAAGTAGAAAACACACCAGCAATTTACACAATATATGTTGTCACTTTGATTTGTGGGACAGCGTTCCTTTCCATAGAGGAAGTCCACTGTATCCTCTGCCAAACAAGGGGGAAAAAGGACGCACAGTAGCATCTTTCCATAGCAATTTTTAGATTTCAACATCCTCTAACTGTGGCTCCCATGCACATATTTCTGGGTCACTGCACTCAGCAAAACTGAGTATTTCACCACAACCAGGGAGTGTGTCCTCTGCTTCAGAGCAGACTGGTATGTCTTCACAGTATCGCAGAATGGACCAAGCAGAAAGACTCTAGCAGTGCCTTTAGCAAAGTGACGTCTGCATTTGGTTCTGTTACACACTTGGAAAGCAGGTGTCTCGATACATTTACACTAAGAAAGTCTGAACAGACCACATTTAATTCACCTCTTCTTTTACTCTACTATTTGAATTTGAGCTTTCAGCTGTTTCCATGGCACCACACACTGCTAGGTGTATTGTTTTCTGTCTTTGTGAGAGATGAGAAATCTTAATGGTCTCTCAGGGATGGGGGGGCGGCTACAGAGTTCCTTTTTGTTTTGGGAATCTCCTGTCTGGTTGCTCTCTCTTCGTCTGATCACATTCCTTCAGCGTGTTTTTTGAATCTGTTTTTTTCCATCTTTGTTGTCTCATCATTTCCTCATTGGTATCCAGTGGCAGCAGTGCTGCTTTGTCTTGTGATGATTTGTTGCCTGATGAATCTGAAAGTCTCTTCCCAAATAACAGTCATTACAATCCTTCACCACAGCGGGGAATTGAACCCTTGGCCCTTCTGTTTTCTCGGCCTCTCTGCCCTGTCACCTGAGCCTGTGTGCTGACGGCCGCTGTGTCCCTGCGGCTCTACAGCAGCGCGTTCGTCGATCGATGGCGTTCCGACGGGGCGTTCCCGGCCCTAAAGCTTCGTGCTTATCTCATTAATGCTGGCTTAGCTGCGATCAGACATTTTATAACAGCATTTTGTGAAAAGAGTGCAAACCAGATTGGATTTGGAGGAGGGTCGGGGGGGTGAATGTTATTGTAATTGAGAGTGATTATCCCATTATCTCCTCTAACCCCTAACTGAGTCCCTCTCTCCCTCTCTCTCTGTTTATCTTTCTTCTGGATCTGGACTTTGTCTTCTTCTTCTTCTTCTTCTTCTCTTTCTGCCTCTCTGTAGAAGTACTTGTACATCGGATCTCGTTCTGAGGTTCTCCAGCTGCCCTTGGCCAACTGCAGCCGCTATCAGTCTCAGCCAGACTGTCTGCTCGCCCGGGATCCCTACTGCGCCTGGGACAGCGAGGGTAGGGCCTGCGTCCGCATCGACCTCCACCGAGGGTGAGACTAGTACCTATGTACACCCATCCATCCATACTAAACTGAAAAAATGATTTGCTTTAAAGCAATCTGCTGATGTACAACTGTTAGACAAGCATCTGAATCACCCCTGAAACAAAATGTACCCCTTTAACCGTTTCACTAATCGGAATATTCCAGTGCCTGATCGGAGCAGGCTGATTTCATTTATCCAATCATCATTAGATAATGATGATTGGATCTATCTTCCACTTCACCGCTCTAAATTATAATTAATAAGGAAAACTATCGTATCTTTTTTCCACTGATTCATCTCAACATCACCACCAGTCCGGTCAACTAGTGACATGGTTCTAATTTACGCTCTTAAGAAAAGTTCAAGCTGGTTATATCCCTTTGTGACGAGTCAGTACGGCATCTGACACCAGCCAGTTAGACTTCCTCTCGTTTCAGCTTGCCTCGGGTACTCGTGTCGAGTTAAGTCTGTGTTTGTCCCAGATTTGCAAGTGTGTCCCTGCGCATCTTGCAAATCATCTCCTCTCATCAGGAATCTGTCAAGGAACCGGCAGCTAAAAAGTCTCCAGGGACTCAAAAACTGCTTAGTAATCATACATCACAGTAACTGTGAGTCGGCAAAAGAACTCAGTGTATATGAACTCAACAGAACTATAAAGCACTTTGTTTTTTTTGATGTGGTTGAGTTTGCTTGCACTGATTTTTATTTCATCATCACATCTTTAGTTAAAGAAACTTGAAAATAACAATACGGGGCTCTAATGACTGCTGCCTTTTTGCATCCTTTAGTGTTTTTGACACTGATCGATCGAGAAATGAAAAAACTACTACGACTCCTATTACTACAACTAGTCCATGCATACACACATATACAGAGATACAGAGATTCCTTCATTTGCCAGTGAAATGCATAAATCCTATAAAATAAAATTTTTAGACTTTCAGCCTGAAGCTGTGAGGTAACCTTGGCTTTCCGTACTGTTACAGTTTTTATTTTATTTCTACTGAATTATCTGTCTGATTAAATACATTTTGTTGTTAAAGTGTTGGAAAAAATATTTTTCTGTGCATTTTTTATTGATTCCCCTTATTCTGTGCATGTTTCTTCTACTACTAAAATGTTCTCGGTTCCTTATTGTAACATGATTAATCTTCCTCTCTGCTTTCTGCCCTCTTCTCTCCAGGTCCACCTCCTCCCTCTCACAGGACCTCATGCTGGAGAGGTTCAACCGGGGAAAAGCCAAGTTTGATAAGCCGGTTTCCATCCCCAGCCCTGGTGAGTGTGGCGCTCACACCTCTCTAGTGGCCCCTTGTGGGAATTGATTGTCAGTGCAGGAGCAAATCAGCAGCAAGTAAAGAGAATGGACTCAGCGAGTACATTTGAACTGAGCTGAATAAATTGAATTAAGCACAGGAGAGCTGGCTAGTGCAGAATATGAAATGGATTTATTATGGATGACACTTAACCCCCACTCTTGTCTTCTCTTCCCTGCACCTTCCGCCCCTCCTCCATCTCTCCTGCGCAGAGCACTCCCGTCTGAGGAACGTCACCGTTGTGGTGGGGTCTGACATGGTGCTGCCCTGCCAGCTGGTCTCCAACTTGGCTCAGCCTTGTTGGGTTCTCAACGACCGTGAGCTTCAGCTGGGTGATCCGGAGGCAGGAGGGCCGCGCTTCGATCGGACCCTCAAAGCTCTTATCGTCCCTGAAGCGGGCCAGTTGCAAGCGGGCCGCTACATCTGCTACTCTGAGGAGCAGGGAGTCAAGTTTCAGACAGAGCGCTACCAGGTGGCAGTGGTAGCCAGCGCTCCAGTCTTCATGGAAGCACGGGCTCCGGACAGCAGCATGGGCCTCTTCTGGGTGCTGGTCATCACGCTTGGAGCAGCGTGCCTGCTGCTTCTTGTCGTAGCTCTGTACCTGCGCAGGAGGCTGAAGCTGGCCCTGGGAAAGGGAGCAGACATGAAGCCTCTCGAGAGCACCCTCGTATACCCCATCACCCTGCCTAAGGAGCCGCCCACCTTCGTGCCTAGCAAGATGCCCACGGATGAAGACCGCTTCTGGGAGACAGGCGCCAACTACTATTATTCAGACGGCTCCCTGAAGATCGTTCCCGGTCATGCCCTGGGGCCCAGCAGCGTCAGCAGCACGGCGTCGCCCAGCGCCATACCCGGCCAGCCCATCCACTCCCCCAGCCGTCTCAGCCTCACAAACATCAGAGGCTCCGGTAGCAACGGCTACATCCGCCTCAACCTGAGCACAGCAGGGGAGGAAAGGGCTAGCGGGACTGGTGCTGGGGCGGCGGGCTGGGGGGCCTTGGCATGGGTGGGAACGACTACTCCAGCCCCTTCAAGGAAGAGCTGAGACGCACCCTGCAGCAGAGAAGCGTGCTGCCCGACGCAAACCCGGAGGAGTCGTCGGTCTAGGCCCGTCCTCCTCCGTCTCTGTTCCCCGAGTTTGAAAAAAAACAAAACAACCAACCTACCTCTGTCCTTTCGAGGATGCCTGCTCTCTCTCTCTCTCTCTCTCTTGCAACAACATGCTGTCGATTCCCCCGCGCTCTCTCTCTCTCCCTCTTTCTCGCTCCACCAATGGCTGTTTGGCTCACTGTAGACATTTATAGCACACAGCATGTTAAATATACACACTGATACACTGTGTTCGAGCGACATGAACTCTTCTAATTATTGTGTTTTGGACAACATGCAGTCATGGTTGTGGCTTTTTCTGCTTCCACTGTGCAACCGCCACTTGTGTACATTGTGTATTTAAGAAAAAAAAAAAAAAGAACGAACGCAGGGGAGAACACCTCGAGCACGGAAATCAAACAAATGGCGTTACCTGTTCTCAGAAGGGCACATTTCTTCTACAAAGAGCGGACCAAGCGAAGCGTTTTGCCCCTGTTCTCAAACCACTTGACAAACGACAAGGGCAACTAACTGGAAATATTGAACTGATTCTTTGTCCTTCTGCTCCTTTGAGACTTTTACAGCTTACTGCACTTAAAAACTGGAAGCGTGTCTTCCCTTTTTTTTGTATTCGTGAGCCGAGAGTGTGAGAGCGGTAGAAAAAAAGCCTAATCTCTAAGCAAGACGACAATCATGTCCCCGAGCTTCATACGGGATGGAAAGGAGAGAGGAGAGAGAGGGAAAGACAAAGAGAAGAAATGAAGTGGAAAAAGACTACGTTTTTTAAATATTTTTTGTTGAATGAAGGACAGTCTCTCGAGACAGTTTGTATTTTCGCCCCTTCCACGCCTTGTATTTACCACCCGAGAAAGACTTTGATCTCTTCCTTTTTGATTTGATGTGATGACCATTGCTTTGAATTAAGACATTTCTCGTTATTCTTTTGCTCCGGAAATACAGCAGTGTTCAAATAGTCATCGGCGACTAACGGCTCCCCACTTTGGAATGACAATGCGAGGACAAGCTCCTGGCGTTACATTACTCCTCGCACGGCCCTGCATGGTGACCTTCAAACAAACCTTAAACTCCCATATACTTCAAGTGCACTCCGTATGACATTTATTAAGAGTCACAGGGTGTGACAGATAGGTGTTTTGGTTGCACTTTTTTTTCTGTGGAAGCTTGTGCAAAGGCTATTTGCATTCAGCTCATAGCAGCTGAGCAGTAATTGCACACTTGATTTCAAATCGAAGTTGACGTGAAGACATTTGGCATGGAGAATGTAGCTGAGCCCTCGCTGTTGCGACCGCTGTGGATGTCTCAATAAGTGCTTTATATTCGATGTGTTTGGTGAGGGTGGTAACTTGCACTGCCAAGAAAGAAACTACCCCTCCCACACACACTTTTACACAGACACAGACACACTCACAGTCCTCTGAATCCCAACCATCCTGGACTACAGTGTGTTTGTGATGGATCCTTAAACCCCTTTGAAACCCCCCTCCCTGTTACGCCCAGAGACGGACCCGGAGCTACTGTGGACTTATACAGATGGAGAATAATGTAAAACATGACGACATGAAGAGAACACACACACACACACATACAGTGTTGATGGACAGACAGACTGAATGAACCTGTACCGACAAACGGGTGGCTCCAGACAGGAAGTGGCCAGAAACCAGTGAAAGGTATTGTTCCACTTAATTAAATCCATGAAAGCAGATTTAAGAAATGTCATAGCCATAAACGATTTCCAGTTCAGAGTTTTTAGCTCTTGCTGCTGCTCAGTGTAGTGTTGCAAATTATTTAGTTTATTTATTTGGCTTCTCTGACACTTCGGTTGCCCAGAGTGTCTCTTAAAGGAATAATTCAACATTTTGGGAAATTCACTTAAGGTGCTTTCAAATATGCTCTCCTTACTATTAAAGTAGCCCTATTATACTGTTTTCCCAAAGCAGTGCTTATATTCATGAATTCTACTGAAGTAGCTTTGGATGATTCACAGTTCAAAGTCCTTATTTATCTCAAGCTGCCTTATACTCCTTCACATTTTCCACAGCAGTCATGTAGGCTGGTTTGGAGATGGGCCAGTTCTGGCCCTCAGGCTTTACGTTTGACACCCGTGTCTTTTACATACACTGACCAAGTGTGGACATGTTTAATATGAGCACCCACCATAGTAACAGTATTCCTGTGACCGAAAACACTGAAAAGTACAGTAAGCTTCACTGTTTGTTGCCTGTTGAATATCAGGTTAGGTATGGTGAAAGTCTAAACACACAAGATCACCTCACAACCGCGTACCAATCTAAGAGATTGATGCACCCAATAAGGTCACTGTCTGAAAGGGTTTTTCACACCTGTCTGTTAATTATGATGCTGAAAGCAGGCCAACTGTGCCAGCTCTCACCAAAGGTTACAAAGCTTGCTAAATACACAAATGCTAAGTGCAGCCCAAAAATATGTAGCTGGAGCATCTTTAACTTGAATCTGTTTTACACTTTCTTTGACAAAAATTTAATAATGTAAGAAAGGCCAAACTAGTTATTTCTTTACTGGACTGATGGATCTAGCTACCATGATATTTACCACTGGTTTGTGGATACATTTTGCTAACTTTTTTTCCCCACCAATGTGATTAGCTGTTAAGTTTTTGGAAGGTGCTAACAATGCTAATGCAGACTAATGCTTACTAAGCTACATTTGTAGATTTTATATCCAAGCGCAGGGACACAGACTCCTGTATCACACAGTAGACCAATACATCTTGTGGCACCAACACCACAAACTCATTTAAGAGGTTTGGTGACTCGAATTAGCAGACGTGAGGCCTAGAAAACAGCAGCTAGCTACAGGCCTTAACAAAATCCAGATAGAGGAGTTATGAATAGCTTTAGACCCTCTACAGTTGTTGTCATGGGAGATTCTATACTTAGAGGCCAAAAACTTTTTTTATACCCTTAGAGGAAATGCACTTTAGCACTGGCTTTGTTTTTCGAGGGGCCCGGACTAAAAGCCTTTGAGATAAACAAAACTGACCAAAAAGTTGGGAAATTCTTGTAACCATGAGGGCAGTCGGTCTGCTTTGTGATAAATAAAGCACAACTTCTCTTACTGGTTTCATATTTGCTTCAAAGCAAACAACTGAACTTCCACTGCTAAAGTTGTAAACAGTAATAGTCAATAACCAAAGACCATTTTAACAGATGTTACAGGTGTTACTGGCCGCATTAATTAACAACCCGTACCTGAATAGAACAGATCCTTTAATTAGTTTAATTAGTAACAACTGCACTTAGTTTCTATTTCATGCCAAATATTTCAAGACCAATGTCATAGTATCACTACAGTATAAGAATAGTTACCGACCTGAGGCCCGGCCTGGTCTATCCCAATAAGCAGCCATTTATCATTTATCATGAGATTTGGTTCTCATGTAGTGACTTTTGTTTAACTTTACTGGACACCACTAGCGCCATCATCATGTAAAAATTTGCGTATGTCCAATTTTAAAAAGGTCTATCCATCCCATTTTACCAGCTTGTTTTTTTCCATCAAAGCTGTCCTGTGCTCTTTTATGCAAGTCTTGAAGTGCAGGTGCACCTGAAAAGCTATCTCCCTGGCAAAAGATAAGAAAAGGGGCCACACACAGCCTGAAGCTTGTGGCAAGAGCATTTTATTAAAGAGAAAATCCTCCAGTGTGACAGCCATCAAAATAAGCTGACCCAAGGAAGGCCTTCCTGCCTAAAACCTCTGTTTCAAAACCTCTGCTGTACTTGCAAGTTTGAGGGTCTTTTCATTTCAATCTCCTGCTCAGAATAGGCAACTAACTACATAACTACATATCATTACAGCCGCTGGAAGTTTTCATATCCCATAAGTTTTAGCACAAAGCCAAAGCCCATATTATCATATTATTGAATTTTCCAAAAGGTCACGTTGCCCAAAATACGATGTGTTCCACGCTGATGTAATGATGTCCGAAAAAAAATATTCTGACATACTTTCTGTTCCACTTCCAAGCAAACTTTGAAGCACAGCCAACAATAGATCAGATCGTGGCAAAGTCATATTGTGCATAACTTTTTTAGCTGTTTGCTGTTACTCACTCTACATGTTTTTGTCCTCCTTTTGTGCTTTGTCCATCAGGGGGTGGCTTTTATTTTTGGGACGTGTCTGTCGGGACCAGCGGAGCACAGCAAGAAAGAAGGGGACGGACAAAAAAAAGTGTTTTTGCCCCTCTGTGTACAGAGCCTTGAGAGAGATGTAGAATATTAAAATGATCCCAAGGTTGAAGAGGTAGTCGGCCATCAGCACTCCATCCTAGTGTTGCATGATTCTCTGCAAGTGGACTGTACATCTTTGATATGATCATCCTTGTACATCATTTTGTTTGATCATTTTTGGACTTTTACAGACACTAATAT
This sequence comes from Oreochromis niloticus, assembly GCF_001858045.2. Lineage (NCBI taxonomy): Eukaryota > Metazoa > Chordata > Actinopteri > Cichliformes > Cichlidae > Oreochromis > Oreochromis niloticus. The sequence continues at coordinate 7,455,292 of NC_031977.2, read as the reverse complement.
TGTGCAACACTAATGCTCCCTTTGAAAAAAGAAAAGAAAAATATTTCTGGTTTTATGGCTCAAGAGTTGTACAGGATTTCATTGCTGCATTTCAACATGTTTACCTTTTCTAAGCCTCTTCACCTTTTGGAAAAGCCAAAGTAGACTGCAGTTGCTTTTGTTCTTGTTGAAATATTGATTTAATTCAATTGCGGATTGATATTTAAGTCTCAGCAGTCCGTCCACTTTGCTGAATTGAGCTGATATCTGCAACCTTTCATATTTTATCTACAGCTAAATTTCCCCCGGAGCAAAATGAAAAAAGAAGACTTGAGACTGATGGACTTCCTGTTTATTTCCTGTTTACATGTCAGTCATTTATCTGCTGAATTTCTTATCTCCTAACTTAATGAAAGACTGAATGATGTACCAAAACTGTTATTTAATTTTTTAGCCCCTGAAAGCCAAATAAACAGTGGTGGATCAGGAGCAGATCTGTGATTAAAAACAATATGTCCATGTTATAGTATTAAATCCCCAAAAGCCAAAAGCTAAGAACACATTATCTCTTTACACTGGTACTTGGTTATGTCTTATATTTCTCCTTTTTTTTTAACAATTAGAATTTTATTTAATATAACATGTTGCAAAAACTAAAAAGATAACAGGTCTCAGGCTTGGAAAAAATGCATGTGTAGTGTATTTTATGTACATTTCTTCACTTCCAGTGCATTTGTCTGCTTGTAATATTTTCTCTCACACGAGGCTTTAAGTTCTGCTGTTTTCATGCTTTATCATTTGGATTATTCTGTTACCACCCAAGGTTTAGTTTGTCCCATTTTTGCTTTTCTGTTATTGGTCTATTATGTTTGTTTTTAAAGTATGTTAAGTAACTTATTTCATTTGTAAAAACATGTTGATATTTATTACCATTGTACATATGTCCTTATTTTTTATATGTGTATAGACATACACAAATAAAGATAGAGATCTACTGGAGGTGTGCGAGCTGGTTTGTTGGGGTGGGGAGGGGTTACCATTTACAGAAACCTTTATTAAAAAGCAGATAATGTACATTTTCTGTTTTCTTACGCATTTGTTTATGAACATATCCTATATCAGCCATTCCCAGACTTGAGAGTGCTTTGGCCCACTTAAAAAACAGGAAATCCCATGTGGCCCACCCAGTCTTAAATCTTCACTCTTATCAACATAAAACAGAGCTAGAGTGATTCCACGAACATTTTGATTAAAAAAACATATCACAGGCTGTTGGCTATAAATTGCTAATGATACCCAGTCATATGCAAAGTGTGAAGGCCAATGTGTGGCCCACCTGCCACTGGGACACATACAAACATACACAGTTGCATAAATAAATACGTAACTGTACGTACTTGTGAGTAATTTCAATCTGAATTTCTGTTATTACTGCAGCCTACCTGTAATACTTTCAACCCACACTTTGGGGATCATACTGGATAATCCTAAGAGAGACTGACCAGTTTTTCCAAACTGAACAGTATGATCCAGAATAAATGACCTGATCTATAAAGCCCTCAAGGAAGTGTTTAAAGAGGTTGTTTTCTCTGCAGATGCATGACAGGAAGTCTTTTGTGAGTACAGATATCACCTGCCAGTGACCATTAGAAAAATGCAGGTCTTCCATGTTAACTTTACTTGTCAGACTCAGGAGCTATGCTCATACAGTCTATGGTTGGAATCTGTGATTTAAAAAGTAATTGTAGTTGGAGGAAGGTGCAACAAACCCCATCAAGAGGAATATTAGATCGTGTTTACAATTCAATTTAATTTTTTTTATATAGCGCCAAATCACAACAATAGTCACCTCAAGGTGCTTTATATTGTAAGGTAGACCCTATAGTAATACATACAGAGAAAAAAAAAACAACAATCATATGACCCCCTATGAGCAAGCACTTTGGTGACAGTGGGAAGGAAAAACTCCCTTTGAACAGGAAGAAACCTCCAGCAGAACCAGGCTCAGGGAGGGGCGGGGCCATCTGCTGCGACCGGTTGGGGTGAGAGAAGGAAGACGGGATAAAAGACATGCTGTGGAAGAGAGACAGAGATTAATAAGAAGTGTGATTCAGCAGAGAGGTCTATTAACACACACTGAAAAAAAGGGATTGGCCAGCTCTTGGATTTACATAAGCATCTTGCGTGTATTCAACACAACTGCCTCATGCTTTAAAGTTAAGTGAAACTATATAGTGTAGAGACTGATATGCAGAGAGGGTATATTAAATTGTTCATATCATGTTCGAGTGAAGTAAGTCAATAATATAGCAATGTTAAATCTCGCGAGACTGCATGTGATTTCATCTCGACGGCTTTGGATCGTGGTTTGAGGAAGGCATCCATCTCAGTCAAGTCGAGCAGCCGCCAACTGGGTGGTTGTTACATTTACAAAAGTCTAACTTGTAATTTGAACAAAATAATTTCATGTTTCTATGGTGAAGGTAATTAAATCATGTAGGATTTGTATGAAATTCATCAACTTAATTTGTTCTTGTTGAGATGACATGATACAATCTAGTAAGAGTGGTTAGTTGCTGGACTCATGAAATTCACAAGATTGCATCTGGTTAGTTTGCACTGGGTTCTCTCTGGGTATTCTGGTTTCCTCCCACAGTTAAAAGTCATGCAGTTATTAGAGTTAGGTTAATTGGTGATTCCAAATTGCCCGTGAATGCAAATGGTTGTTTGTTTCTATGTGGTAGACTGGTGACCTGTCCAGGGTCTACCCTGCCTCTTAAATCTATCACTTCAGGGTTATGCCCCAGCCCCCCCTGCAACTCGGATAAAGGATAGGAGGATGGTAGTTGTTGTAAATCCATTTATTTTTTTATGTTAACCAGACTCTAGACTTTGTTGAACATTATGTAATATGAAGATAACATGTAGTATTTAAGTGACCAAGTAGTATCGGGGTAAAAGCTATTGAATAGTTTTGGAATAAAATGACAAAATTGTGATCGATAAAATATTCCAAGAGTTCAACTTACTTCATCTAAACATGTTTCAATCCCATTTAATCAACACAAAAACCACAGGTTTATTGAATATGAATAAGTTGTGTTGATTTAACTAAGTTGTTTAAGTTTCTGCCAAAGCAAAACAGTTGTGTGCAACCAATGTCCATTACTGAATTAAGTAAATCCAACATGGTCTTTTTTTCAGTGCATGTTGAGTGAGAAAGGTGACTGAAAGGAAATGACAAGCTGCAACATACAGCACAAGTACTGAGTATCACAGTAAACATATATACCAACAGATCCGTGTAGGTAGTGGGGAACAAGGTAACAATCTGAGATCCCACCAAAAATGTATGGTTTAGTTATTATTTAACTACTGAGTATCTATATTATTACTACAGTCACCAGTATGGCTACAAAACTGAGTGGAAAATCTGAACATTTCAACAATATGGGGGTAATTATTTCTGCACCACATAATGAATCAGACTACTTCTTTAATACACCATCCATACACTGAACCTGTCAGCACCATGCTGCGAAATTATATGAATGAAGAAGAAAAAGATGGAGGGCCAAGAACGTGTTTGCATAGACAAGTTCCTGTCTTAGGTTTGTTATTTTGGACAGGGAGAAACAGTAGACTGTCATAGACATAAAATAAAAAGGAATGGGGAGGAGAAGGTTTAAGGCAATAAGCAGTTAGTTTATGAGCACTGGCACAGTCAGTTACTTTACTTACAAATTTGGATGCGATCCTGTGAGTAGCAAAAATTTAATCGCTTGTAGAACAAACTTTAGCAGCAGATGTGGCAAAACTACACATCAGTACTTAAGTAGAAGTACAATAAAATTATATGTTTTATATATAAAACAGTTTGTACATGGGAATGTTTGTACATGGGAATACAAACTTTATTTTAGTCTGCATTTCATTTCTAATATATGTACTCACCTTGAATCAGTTAATAAGAACTTGAGCAGAGAAAAAGAAGAATTTTAAAAAGTAGCTCTACTTTCTGTCGCCTACAGTGTAGAGAGTCATTTCGCTCCACACCTAAACCAAAAATTGGGTACAGTCAGGGTTAAAGTGGGATTCAATAGTTAGGGAAACCCTAAAGTCGCTTACAGCGTGGAGAAAAGAGTCACATCTCACAATGATTTTTATTGAGGGCCCTTGAAGATTTTCTTTATGTACAGGTCATGATCAGCTGACCTGTACAGACACAGTGTGCAACAAACTGCACACAAACAGTTTGTGTGTTTGCTGATATTTGTTGAGTTAATAAAATGTTGTATTTGAAATTACCTTCCATGTTACTCCCTTTATGGTTGCTCCTCTTCTGTAGGGCTAGCTAGATGCAGAAGTACCATAACTTATGGATGTCTGCAATTGTTCTGGTGTTGAGCCAAGAAAGAAAGGGCCCTTTTTAACCCCTGACTATGGCGCTATAAATGATAAAATCATAAATTATATGAGTTTGTCTCTTTAATCTCTTAGTCGGGTTGAAGTCTGGACTTCAACTGGGTCATTGCAGCACCTTGATTCTTGTTTTTTCAGCCATTCTGTTGTAGATTTGCGGCTGTGCTTGAGATCATCGTTGTGTTTTATGACCCAATTTGGGCTTTAGCTGTTGAACAGATGACCTCACATTAGACTCACATTAGGAGTTCCCGGTCAACTCAATGACTGAAAGTTGCACATATCATGTGGTTGCAAAACAAGCCCAACTCTTCACCCCTCCACCATCATGCTTGACAGTCAGTATGAGGCGTTTTATTCTGATATGCACTGTTTGGTTTTCTTCAGATGTGGGGGTATGCATTGTGGCTAATCATCTTGAAGCTGGTCTCCTCAAAGGACATTGTTCCAGAAATCTTGTGGTTTGTTCAACTTTCCAACCCTATGCTGTGCTGCCATGTCCTTTCTCTTGCCAAGCACTGGCGTCTACTCCTGGGAAGATTGTGGCATTGTGGGAACAAACACCTGAATCCTCCAGGGAGTTTTATAGTGATGCTCACACTTGCTGAAGATCAGTTAATCAGTAAGAATGCACTTAGTTTTCCACAGAGCTACTAAAAACCCCCCCAAAATGAATAGATTGTTGATGAATTTGCATAAAAGGTCAATTTAGATTCCTTGACAGCCAAATATTATGCTGTGTCTTTACTTTTCTTATTTGTTTTTTTTGTGTGTGCATATACTGATTTTTCAGCTGACAGTGAATAGTGCCTTTGTTAAAAACAACAGTGAGCTCAAGATAATGTTAGCATTATTGGGCGCAGTAGTTAGCTCATATTTGAGTGTTTTGGATCCATTACACTGTTAAACAATTTGGCAGTCTTATCCTGAAGAGTTGAAAAATCTTGTGACAGGAGCTCATATATATATATCATCTTTGATTCTCAAAGGTTTCACTATAATGCCAAAAGTATTCACATGTGAGCCTTCACACGCATATGAAATTGAGTGACTTGAGATCCTCAATCTGTAGGGCTTAATATGAAATCACCTGTGTACAATCCTTGCTTTGTACACAGGTGTATAGTGATGTTGGGACTGGAAGGAGCCGTTTCCCAAACTGTTCCCACAATCAGGAAAATGAAATTGTCAAAACATGTCTTGGTCTCAAGACTGAAGCATTAAGGGTTCCTTTCACTGCCACTAAGCCCATCTTCCGAAAAACAACCACACACCATAAAACCCCTTCCACCAAATTTTACACCAAACTGCCAAACCCAGACTTTCATCAAAGTGCCAAATGAGAACATGTCTCCACTGCTCTAGAGTCCACACCACAGCATTCAACGTTTTGCATTGCACTTGGTCATGTAAGGTTTGGAGGCAGCTGCTTGGCCATGGAAACCCATTGCATGAAGCTTTCTACACACTGTTCTTGAGCTAATCAGAGGGCCACATTTACTTTGGAGGCCTGTAGTGTCTGACTCTTCAGAAAAGCAGTGACCTCTGTGCAAAAGTGTTTGGAACACCTGAATTCAGTTTGGATGGGTGAGTGAATACTTTAGGAAATATAGTGTGGTTCTTGCCCCATCCTGTGTTCCACAAAAACAACAGTGAAGCTTCAGTCTGACTTGCACAGCCTTTCCTGGTGTCAGCAGAAGAAGGCACATGCTTCATGTGGTCGGCAGTCCCAGCTGTAGAAAGAGGCTCACAGTTGCATCTGATCTCAGTGTACTCAGCTGCACCACAGACTCTCAAACCTCACAAAAGGAGGAGCCCTGTGTGTGTTTGAGATTGTTTGTGTGTGGGTAGGGTTTACAGAGCTTTTCAGCAGTAGACCACTGTTCACCCACCTGTTTGGGGTTATATATTTGTTTAGGCTTACCGAGCCTCCTTTTAAACCATTGTAAAACACCAAAAAAATATGCATTAAATATTGCTTTTCCCACTGTGGCATTCATTTTGGGCTTTTGTTTTTATTTTTTGGTGGAGTATAAATGTAAATGAAAGCTTTGCGGTCAATTTACTACAATTTTACAATTTAACTGTGAAAAGATGAGCAGCCTGTGTACCGTGCTTTATTTCTGACTCAAACCCCACATCGTTATCATGTGTGTGAAAATAAATAAGCAATTTTCAAGAAGAAAATGCTAAAAGCACAGCAGCCTGTCTACCTACAAAGTGGATATTTAAATTTGAGAGAGATCCAGTTAAGTTCCAGCAGCTGGGCTTCAGAGCAGCCAACAGCAGATGGGGCCCTGCAGAGTTAAGGGAGTCCAGCAGGAACGCTGTTAAAAAAAATAAAATGAAAATGAATAATAAAAAATAATAATAATAGTAATAATGATCTCAAAACAAAGTGATTAATGTAAGTTATTTTTTCCTAGGCTACAAACAAGTGTTTGCTTTGTAAAATAAACTTTGTTTTAATATCAACCCTATTTTCTCTGTTGACGTTAGAGAGTCACGTGGTATCTCTCTTTCATTTCAATTGGCCAATTCATATTAAACGAGTTTCGGCCGCTTTCAAAGTGCTTGAAAATACGGAAGTTAGTTCTATAGGCCTCTACACTTTGTCAGTTGTTACCAATATTTTTTTATAATATTTTTTTACTAAGTCATTTTTATTCGTATTTTACATTTCCCGGCAATATACTTAAAAAATTAAAAATATTTAACTGCAGTCACGAACGTTGCTGACAATTTCGCGGAGGGATTCATACGCGGTCTCTGGCTCTGGTGTGGAGGGGGATTTGAATCGCCTTCTGCTCTTTTTTTAAAACCTTTTTATATTGTTATAAACGTCTGTTAAGACACTTGTGGGCTTTTTATAGCATAAAAAGACCCGAGTGTTCTTTTATATATATTTTAACGAGAGACAGCCAAATTATCTAAATCCAGAAGGTAAGTTTTTAAACTTGCTATCACTGTAGTGACACCGCCGCTGCTACTACTGTTAGCCAGCGAGTAAAGTCTTCACAAACTAGCGTTAACCAATATTCGTGTGGGTTTAATATTTTGTTGCCCGTTGCCAGTGCTAACCCAGGCAGACAGGAATGTGACCGCAGCTATCCGCTGCTCCTGACCATTTCTAGTTCTTTACTGATTACACGCTGTTATTGTGGAGCGTGTGCAAATGCTTCTGAGTAAAACTTCATGTGTTTGGCTGTGTTAGCATGCCCCTGAAGGGATTTCTTTTTTTAACGGGTGAAATCCTGTTCTCAGCACTCGTCTAAAAGCACGCGTTCCGTCAGAAATCATTTGTTATGGAAATGCATGTGACTGAGTCGCGTGCTTTTGTTATCCATGTTTCCTCTAGGACCGTCTACCTGTCCTTGTGGTTCTCTTGCATGTAATTTATAAGTCGTGCTTATGTTCTCATTGCAGATGGCTACAGCAGAGATCAGCACTGCCTCCTGTGAGGGTGATCAGGAGGGAGCTGCGTCGCCTCCCTCAGTAGAGGACACCCCCTCAGTTTTAAATCAAACCTCAGCGCCCCTGAATTTTTCTGAGCTCACCCCGAGTCAGTTTGGCATCTCTGTGCAGAGTTTTACCCCAGCAGCATCGTCAAACCGCAAAGGTGAGAGAGGATGGTTCGTTATTTGGCTGCAGCTGCTGTTGCTTTTAAACTGGTGGAGAGCAAGTAAAGGTGTCCAAAGCAGGTTTATATTTCTTGTATATGGACTCAATTGAGTGTCAGTCTAGCACCAAGCCTCTCTCTCTCCTGACAGATAAGTCTCGTCTAGCACAGCTGAAAGCCAGGCGGAGGTCCAGTGTTGGCGTCCGGGGCTCCCCAGAGACAAATTCTCTCATCCGCTTCATGGCACAACAGAAGATGAAGACTCCGCCGGCATCCCAAACTCCAGAGGTGAGATGCTTCTCGGGTTGCAAATCTGGCATCCCTGTCACATCCTATTAGAGTGCCAGACAGTTGTTCAGACTGCTTTGGCTTTCAGTTGGCTGGGATCAGTATTGAAACTGACATAGATTACTGGTACAGTGCACAACTGTACAACATGCTTTGTCTGTCGTCCTTTATGAGACGCACACGAGAGTTGTCACAGCCGCTGCTGCATACATACTGACGTACCTATAGAAGCACAGTTGTGGCACGATCTGATATTGTCGTGTTGGTGTTGTTCCCAGATCATCATACTAAATGTTGTTCCAGGATCAACATTGCAAGTGACCAATCAGAATGTTGTGACGTCATACTTTTGCGACTTCGGAAAAACCGCCGTAAAACAAAAAACTGTACTTAAGCTGCGAGAAACCGCCTCTGTCCACCGATCAACGGACCCTAACCCTAATCCTAATAATCCTAACCCTAACCCTTTAATAAACGGTAAGCAGAATTGATATTGTCCTTGCAACACTGGAATTTCATAAATGCACGAATGGCTTGGTGTGCAAAAGAATAACGTCACAACAATGTGATTGGTCACTTGCAATGTTGAACCTGGAACAACACCAACACGACGATATCAGATCATCCCACAGTTGTTATTTTGCCTCTGTATATAATCACAGTTTCAGATTTGAGTGTTGGTGATTTTACCAGTGCCATCCATCCACTTTCTTTACCACTTATACAAATTCATGGTCATGGGGGTCTGGAGCCTGTCCCAGCTGTCACAGGGTAAGAGCCAGGGTACACCCTGCACACTGTGGACTAACTCATGGATAACCATTCATACTGACATGCACAGAACCAGAACAAAGGGAGAACATGCAGACTCTACAGAGAGAGCCTCCCAGTTGGAAGAATCTTCTTACTCTGAGAGTTCTCACGAGTGCATTCAGTCTTTCTGAGAATGTAGCAAACTGCTGATTTGCTGCTCATAAAGTTTCTCCTCTCTCCCTGATAAGTGTGTTCTGGTTTTTGCTTTCTGCCTCGTTCACTTGCATTGACATCTGTTTGATTACATATTGGAATTTCCAATAAACAGTTGCCAAAATCAGATTCAATTAACTCTAGGCTTTGTTAACATAAAATGGTCCTGTTAGTCTGTCAGTTATTTGCCTCGTAAGTCTCAAAGCCTGCGTAAATGGATGGGTTATGTTAAATTGTTATTAAACCACTAATGTAAACATTTAGTTTAACTAAAGCAGAAAGGTCTCTGCTTCAGTCAGCTCTAGACTGCTGCATTTTAAATCCACTGTGAGGGTGTCCAGAAGCAAAATTATGAAACCTGTGTCCTTGTCCAAAAATATGTAGACCTGACTGCATGTGAACGCTTACATCTGGCTTATGCCTACTGTTGTCTCCTGCATGAATAGCAGTGCGTTTTTTTTTTTGTTTTTTGTGTTTTTTTAAAGTGCTGCCAGTGCATGCCAGCCTTTGGTGTCATTTCAGCTTGTCATGCACCTCTTGATTGCCTCCTCAACTTGGGTTTCCCATTTGGAGCAGTCCCAGCAACCCTGAATTAACAGTCCAAGATGGCAGTAGTAACTGTAAACCCTAGGAAAGCTGTAAAACTCTTAGTTTCATAAGATAACATCAAACGGATAGTTTCGCAAACTTGACAGAGTGATAATGAGATACATAAAGCCTTTTAAGCTTTACAGTTACTAAATATTTACTTTACAGCTTACACTTGTTCCTCTTTTATCTGTAATCCATGTTTTATTTTAATTATTGAAATTTTTAACAAATTTTATCTGAGCCCCTTTAAACACACATTGTTAAACTTCGCATAAGCTTCAGTTAAAATAAATCGGTGACCTGCTGGAATACAGGCAGACAACACAGGAAGTACACAGTTGCTTATGTAGGTGTTTGTTTTGTTTTTTTTGTGCTGCAGTAAGCTGTTGTATGCAGTGATGATCAGCGTTTGAAGTACACTCAGAGTTAATATCGACAGTAGCTTTGTGCATCAACGTTAGCTTAATGCAGTAAATGAACAGAGCAGAACAAAAACATGACAGAGCTCCTGCTGTGAGAGTGCCGTTTGAATGACAGAATGACTTCTGGCAAAAGGTGTTAAATAAAGCAGAGTTTCATACAAGGGCTTACTGTCACAGTGAAAAGCTCCACAGCCCGCCAGATGTGAATGATTGAAACAGAAACTGTACTGCATTTGTAGTTCTACCTCCCTGTGTTGTACACTATAGAGCGTGAAAACTTCAATCTAAACACAAGTTGAGGAAATCTCTGAACTCTGATCAACAGCATGTGTCTTCATGGCAGCATCTTTCCTTATGTTTGACCTTTAAAATATTTAAGGTAATACGGTGAGCAGTATTATTCAGTCAAAGTCATACATCACATTTATCACATTTCTTTGCTTGTGTAATAAAAATAGCAGTGTGATGGAGAACAGAGTGAATAATAAGCCCTTTTCAGAAGATATTTAAATAGCATTGCTGGTTTGAGCTGTTCAGAGACGTTTGTGTCACTGAGACATATGTAGAAAAACAAACGTTACTAATGCTTTTATTTAAGCAGTCTACGACTGTTTCAGCATCATATCATGCTGTAGAGAGTACAAGCTGCAGAAAGGGCCAGATTTACTTACTGCATCAGCTGTCTGTGCAGTGCCAAAGCTTGGGCTTTTCTGTTCTGTAGTTCTGCATATTTCTGGCCCTCATTACATTTAAATATGAAGCTTTGAAGACAGGGGAAGAATCATTGTTCGCTATATGACGCATGCAAGCTGTGGATACGTAACAGACAGAAAACACAATTTTGAGTGTTTCGGGGCGCCTTTAATATGACTATACTGAAAACTGCAGAGAGCACAAAAGCTGCTTTTGTTTGTTATGTGTTTGTTTTGGTTTTTAACTCTCTCTCATGCCTTATCTGTTACATAAGATAGGTGCATCAAAATACCGCTATTTGACTTGGACCTGAAGCATGTTAGAAGAAGGTGTGACTCTTCACATCTCACTGAATGTAACTCAGCTGCTTGAGATCCATGTTCCTTTGGGTTTTTTGGGGTTTTTTTAATGATTATCTACTGCCAGACACAGTATGCAGAAACAACAAACAAAAGCCTCGCACTGGATATTACTGTTCATAACTATCAGGAATGCATTATAGCTGCAGACCTGTTGAGCATCAAGTCATGTCAGTAATGCCACAGAACAAAACTGAGACAATGTTAGAGGAGGCGGAGTATTTGTGTCACTAACATAGTTCATGTGTATTCAGCTAGCTTAGCAGAACATCTGAAAACATGTTTTGGTCCTTTTTACACTGTTGGGATTGTAGCTAATTGAAGATGGATTACACAAATATTGATTCTGTTGGTGGTTATACAGTCAATCAAATAAACACACACTAAGGTGATTTCCGCTTGTCCTTGGTTATGGGACAGTGTGTGATCTGTGTGTGTTTCTTGGGGATAAAGTTTAGTTTCAGAGCAATATGTTAGTGAGGCTGATGAATTACAGATGAATGGCATCACTGAAAATAAATATGTTCACTATTAATTTAAATTATTTTCTGCAGCTTTCCTCGGGCATTAGTCTCTCTCTTTGTGTATTTTATATTGTTTATCCTTCTCCACGACCTGTTGCTCCTGACTGAAGTAGGCAGCGTTTGATTGGTCCATTTTATGCCTCCCCAAAAAAACCCATTAGATGCCTGCAAAGCAGAAAGCCTGGGTTAAAAAGGAAAGTTAATAGGTGCCGTTATGATACTGATTATCTCTGTATCATAACATATTGGGGTTCTAGGTTTTGTCGAGCTGCCTAATGCATTGAAATCCCGACTATGGCAAGCTCACTTTGTTGTATGGATTTCTGTGTTTTCAAAACTCCTTTTAACATCCACTGACACGTCTACAAAACAAGGACTTTTCTCCGGCGTGGATCATTCTCAGCATGATCTGAACCACAGTCTGCCATGTCTCAGCTTTTTGGAGCATTTTTCATTTTAGTCGACAGCAGACACCCTCCGAGTGTGACTTGTTCATGTTTAGTTACATTTGTTTCCGTTTGGTTACAAAAATGTTGCTTGTCAACAACACAGCTGTAGATCAGCCTGTAACTCTAATTATTAAAAGCTGAGAAATACACAAAGGGTTTTGAATAATGCACATTTATATGGAAAAGGCTTTCAACTACAAAACTTCTGTCTCAGCTCACCTGTCTTTAAGTCAGCTTTTAAGAAATGTTCATAAATGCAGTAAATGACAAATTAAATGAAAAACGGGCACAGAGTGTCTTAGTAATGTTGGTGGGCCTCCAAAAGAGCTTCAGTCCACATTGGCATTGATTGTACAAGTGTTCATCAAACCATTCAGTGACCCTTTATCCCCTGTGGATGGAGGCACTATCAGTGTAAAAAAAGACCACTCTCAGGATAGAAATGTTTCATCATCACGCTGAACAACTTTCTATTGATTTGCATTGATCTTTCCTCTGAGGGCAGCAATGGACTCAAACTATGTCAACAAAATACCCCCTACAGGATAACATCTCACTGTTCAGGGTTCAGGGCTTCCCTTTAATTTATCACACCTCTGGTAACTAAATGAAATTGTCCACAGTTTTCCAAACAAGTGTAAAGTATTTGAAGAGGTTTCTTTGAGAGCTGTGATTTCCCAAGCGTGCATGTGATTCATTTGTTTTATGTGAAATTCCGTGCACCAAATTTCACATAAAGCAAGTTATTCTGTTACTGTTGCGTTAATGGTTTACTTAACTTTTACATTTGGATGTAGCTTATTTGCTCGTTTGTGCATCGCTTTGTAGCTGATGGTTAGTCAATAATCGGCATTAAAGGCTCCAGTTGCCTAGGTAACGCTCCAAATTATTTACCACCCTCTCATATGTTGGTTAATGGTATCATTCGCTCTCATTGGGAGGCACTTTAATTGATCGCTTCAAAATGCTGAAGGTTTAACTTGCGGCCCACTCACTTTACATCGCCAGCAGTTCTTTCACCGACCACTGCTTAGTTTCACGTTCAGTGGTCTCTAGTTGCACCGTTGCTGTTGTGGATGCCCCTACATTGTGACTTTCCTGTTGAGATGATGTTCGGTGAAGTAAACCCTAACACTTGTGGATTGTGTAGATAAAAAGCTGTGTGTGATAGATGTGCTGCCACTCTGTAATATCACTTTTGTAATTTCAGAAGTCTCTGGCCTGTCAATGCGCATCACTGAGCAGATATGTTTATTTTGCCGTCTCAACTCTCAGCTTGTCAGAAGTAGCCCCTTCCTTCCCCGGGTCGCCTCCACGCTGAGGCAGAAGATGGCTTCCTTCCAGAGCCTGATGGATGTGGAGGAGAATGATGCCTGTGATCCGGTGCCAGCGCAGGACAGCAACACTGGAGGATGCATCAAGACAAGAGATTATCTGTCTGGTGAGGCTGCCTCATTGCCACAGGATTAATAGTTTCATTTTTCAATGAGGATCCATGCCAGAAGGATTTCTTTATGATGTCTGGAGGCATCGTTCATAAAGCAGTGGATTAATGCGCTGCACCGTATAAGCCTGACTGTGACAACATCTTACAGCAGAGATCTCTTCTGAGCTTGGTCATCTTCTTAAATGGGCCCAGTTTCTAAGCTGTTTGTTACTGAAGTGAGACTTTATCTCTATTCCTCTGATCAAAGGTTGTTTTTTTTTTTCCCTTTTTTGTACCCCAAGCTGTGTTTTTATCATATATTATTTGAAATGTGATATTTTCTTTTCATTTAACTTAGATATCCCCAAGTCCCATTTGTTTTTCTGTGTTTATGTAATATGCCTTTTTGATTGATGATTTTTTTTTTTTTTTTCCACTCTCAGATGGGAACAGCCATGGTGGAGGGAAGGAGAACAACCCTCCAATGACGCCTACACCCAGCAAGAGGAGGCGCACCAGCAGCCCCCCCGAAGGCTGCAGTGTGGAGATTAGAGAGGCCAGCACGCCTACCCTCTCCTCCACTTTGATGGAGCAGGAGGTACACCGACTCACTCTGACTCACTCACTTAACTGACTGCTGTAAATAATTTAGCTAAAAGGTTTTTACCTCTGTGTGCCTGGCTCCCATTGAAGCTGTCGATTATTTTTAACTCCTTTATGAATGGTAGATCTCAGGGCCAAACAGGATTTTTTTTTTTTTTTTTCTTTTTAGACTACAAGCTTCCAAAAAGAGAAATAAACCAACGAGCACTTTGAAGCGAAATATGTTTGAGAAAATACTGCCGGTTAAATTTTTCTTTTTCCCCCCTCACCTGACAGCGTTAACATCCTATTCTGTAATGTACTTTACAACTTTACAAATTCCTGGTTTTTGTTGTTGTAATGCAGTATAATATTATGAAAGCAGCTGGTTTTTCTGACCCATCCCGACAGGTGGATGAAGAACGGGTGATGCAGGCTGTTACACAAGGACCGGTGCCCTCCAGTGACTCGGTGGAAGAGGAACAAGCTCTGCTTAAGGCTAACTTTGACCTCGAGACCTCACCCTCTGCTGAGAACCCTCAGGTTAGGACTCAGCTACAACACAAGTTCAGGCAGAAGTTGGAAGAAATTGTTGCAGACAGACTTGTAGTGGTCGTCGTTACAGGCGGGGCCTTCTTTCTGCTCGGAATTCATCTGAGTATCACAATGATTTTTTTTAAACATGATTTAAACGCTGTAAATCAGATGTTGTCGCTAGGTGAATTAACGTGAAGTGAGGTTGTTATGTGAAATAATCGTGGCATGTTTTATTGAGTGAAACTTGTGATTGCTTTTATCCTAAGGCTCAATATGACACTTCTGTTCACGAGGGCATGTTGTGAGCAGTAGTAATCAGATATGTCGCAGCTGCAGTCACGCAGATGACTGTACCACAAAACAAGATTAATGGGTTAGCGAGATATGTCAAGCTTAAAGTCAGAGTTTTCAGTGTCACCAAGACACAGACTTGGTTGTGATACGCTTGATCTCCCACTGGGATTTTAGGTTTTGTAGAGCCAGCTAAAACAAGGAAAGTCTGAATATATCAAAATTGCTTTATAGCACACCCCTCTGGTGATAACTGGGCAGATGTTAGTAAAGAATTCGGTATACACTGGTCCATCTAACAGCCCAGGACTGTGCGGCTCATTTGGCTTTCTGAAGAAAACTGCACAACCAGCAGGCCTGCTATTGGTGGCTTGTTCTATTAACAGATGAAAGCAGGTTCTTAATGAGGTCAATTGACAAGGTATGAAAGAGTCTGGAGGTACTGTGGTGAACATTACACTGACTACAACATCATCCAGCATGACCAGTTTGGCAGTGGGCCAGTGATGGTCTGTAAGTGTTTAGAATGAAAGTGAAATCCTCAGGCTTTATGAGTCAGTCGCTACAGAACTCCAAACTTCATGTGGGAGGCCTTCAGATCGGCTCAAGAACAGTTCATAGAGAGCTTCATGGAATAGGTTTCCATGTCTGCATTGACCCAAGTGTAAAGTTGGGGGGGGGGGTTATCGTGTGGGGCTGTTTTTCAGGAGCTGAGCTCAGCAGCTTACTTCCAGTTAAACTCTTAATGCTTCAGTATACCAAGACATTTTGGACAATTTCATGCTGTGTGAACAGTTTGGGCGTGTCCTGTTCCTGTTCCAACTTGACTGTGCACCAGCACAAAGACACGACATGGATAAGTGAGTTTGGTGTGGAAGAACTTGGCTGGCCTGCACAGAACCCAACCTTAACTTGACAGAACACCTTTGGGGTGAATTAAGCCGAGGCTGTGAGCCAGACCTTCAGTGTTTGACGTGCTTCTGGGAGAATGGTCAAAATTCCCATAAACACACTCGTAAACCTTGTGAAACGCCTTCCCAGAAGAGTTGAAGCTGTTATAGCTGCAAAAGGTTGACCAATGTCAAATTATGTCCTATGGATTAGGAATGGGATGTTACTTAAGTTCATATGCATATCAAGGCAGACTAATGAATACTTTTGGCAATATAGTATGTGCCAGTATTTCAGCTTAAATATTTTGATCTTATGTGTTGATGGTTGTTGTCAAACTGGGAAACAGAAAATAAGCCCTGTTTTCAGAAATGTTACTATTCTGTGGTTCAGAGTCCTTATCACACTCGTACTCTCTTGTTTGTACTTTCATATAAGGTAGTACATTCTCGGTTATGCCTTCTGATCTTTTCCAAGCAATTTTTGGGGCTATTCATGATAACCGAGAAAGAAAGATATTTAAAGGATGCCTGCTGTGAGCTGATTAGATGAAATGATTATGGTTGTTCCGTGCTCCATTGTCCTTCTGGATTTTATGTACAAAAATTTATGCTAGTGTTGGATAAAATGCAAATATCTGTTCTCTATGTTCTGTCCTTGTCCTTGAACTACAGAATGAAAGCTCTCATGTGTTGTCTCTTAATAGGATGAGGTCTTTGAACTCCAAAGCCTCAGCCGACCACCTCCTGATGATCCTGCAGCCGTTTCACCACCGCAGCGTTCCTCCCCCTTCCGCATCCCCTCACTCCCTTTGTTGGTGGAGATGAAGCCCACAGGTGAGCACATCTTGCTCTCTGTGGCCTTGTTAGAGTAACTGACCTTTTATCTTGGTTTAGCCTTTGAGGCTCGGTGCACAGTGGCTTGCTCCAGTGTAGCCAAAGGTTCCGCTCGGCTGAATTGGTGCATATTCAGTGAAGAACTCGATGTTCGTTTGAGTTACCGTAGTGAAGAACATCATGCATGTATTTAGCAATAAGCAGTTTAGAGCGTTGGTGAATTAATTTTTTTTTAAAAGACTGAAAAAAGCCCAATATCAGATGGTCTGATAACAGTTATGTGATGTATCTTGCTTCACCTAACACCCACTTCCATTTGTAAATACCAGATCAGAATGTACTGATTCCAAATACACAACTTTAAAAAAATGTTTTCTCATTTTGTCATCATGCACATTGTCTTTTTTTTCTTTTCCTTTTTTCAAACAGTATCTTCGACAGTCTTAGCTTCATAATAAAGAAGTAGGCAGTCTTTCGGTGTCTTAGATACAGTTACATTTACAGGTCAGCCCCAAAATCACACTTTTTCAAATACCGACACAGGCTACACACAGACACACACGTCTGGTTTGCTATCCTCGTGGGGACATCCCATTGCCATAATGCTTTCCCTAGCTGCTTAGCCTAACCCTAACATCAGAAAATGAATGCCTAACCCTTACCCTGAACCTAACAATAACCTAATTGTAACCCTGACACTAAAGTGTGAAAAATGCCCCCAACCCCGTGGGGACCTGGATTTTGGTCCCCAGGAGGGCTGTTGGTCCCCACCAGTATTGTAAATTTCAGATTTTGGTCCCCACCAAGATAGTAAGAACACACACACACACACACACACACACACACACACACACACACACACACACACACACACACACACACACACACACACACACACACACACTCTATTTGTGGGCTGGATTTCACAGTGGCTGTGCTTGCTTGCTGTAGGGTGTAAAGATCCTGTAAATCTGTGGGTCAGGTCATACTTCGATTTGTATTTTTTATTTATTTGAGCCACAGACTTTTTTAAAATTAATTTATTTTTATTTAGAGAAGCCGAATAAGAACACAGGAAGAAGATATTTACTATACGAATCCTCACTTTGTGATCAGTTCTACCAGTCTGTTATGAATTTCCATTTCACTCTGTGAATAATTGTTAAGCATCTTTCATCAGACTAGCATGCTTATAACCAAACTACTGCTACATAACATAAGCAACATAAGCGCATGGCTAATGAATGGATTACATCGATGTCACACTAAAACAGGACTGGGTTATGAGACTACAGACATCATGAGGATTAACTAATAGGTCTTGCTTTCTGAATTGTTATATCTAAATCATGCTGGTAGTCTAGTTCATTTCCCATGATACTGCACCACTTCAGGAACCTTTCTTTAGTTAAACATGAGCAACGTGCAGATTGTCATGTGGATAAACAAATTTTCAGCCCTACAAATATACAAACTATGCTGGTCTGACTTTTTTCCTCTATCAAAAAACTTAATTCAGTGTTTATTCACATTTCAGATGATGTTTAGACAAAACAAGGCTAATCTATAATATCTCAAAGTCTCTCTTGGTGTTTATTATACAATGACTCCTGGAGAAAATAAAGTATATTTTTGTGCATTGTATGAATTTTCTATCTTGCAGGAGAGGAAGAGTCTAACGGGACGCCCACAACGATGACGAAGAAGAAGAAACGTGTGCGTTTCGGAGGTCCCCTCTCTCCTGAGTTTTTTGATAAGAACCTGCCTCCGAGCACCCCGTTACAAAAGGGAGGCACGCCGGCCCGACCACAAACTCCCGGTGGGAGCTTACATCTTCGTTCAGTGCTGAAGACGCCGCAGAGGAGTGAATCCAAGACACCAGAATGTCGGGCCGACTTCAGCAGCCCGACTGCATTTGGTGCTTCTCCTACACTCACAATGCCTCGCAAGTCCAGAATGCACTCTGAGGGAGATGAAGAGGATGGAAAGGTAGATGAGATTAAACTGTGATGGCAGTATGATGATTACACTTTACATGTAATAAAATCTTAGTTACAAAACATTAACACTTTCCAATGACATCAGCTACAAACAGGCTTTCCACAAGATAATTTGTTTGTCTGTTTGTAACTGCCCTGTTATTTATTATTGTCTGCTACCTGCTGCTGTTAGCTGTTGTCTGTTCCCTGCAAGGCTCAGGATACGACCCACGATCTGGTCTTGATTATAAATATTAGTCATCAGTGAATAATACTGCTTTTCTATTTTCTGGTCCTAGATTGTTTTCTTTTCGGTGGAGGAGATTGGCTCTGCTGTGGCGAGTGATACAGGTTGATTACAGTTTATTGACCCTGAGAGAGATGGCCTATTGTCTCCAGTGGAATGCAATTCAGCTCTGATACGATAACAGCTTTCTTTCATTTGTTTCATTTTCAGAATGGGCGTGGGATGCCCAGCCATTGAATTTAAACAATGCCTTCTACGAGGAGTCTCTCTCTCAGCTTCTGACAGGTAAACAGCTGTCATAGCTTTTTTTTTTTTTTTAATTGTCACTTAGCTTCCTGTCCTCATTGATCTACTTCTGTAACCGCTATTGTCTCCGGGCAAATCTGAGTACGCCAGGGTAAAAGACTTCAGAACCTGAAGTTAAGGTTGTGTGGAGCTGAATCACGTCAGGATTTTTATTTTGACATCATACTAAGAAATTAAGCCGCCCTCTGCCGCTCTAATTATAAAAAAAGATTAAAACAATCAGAGAAATCAGAATGAGAAACATCCTTAAACCTCCTCCTGTTGGTTTAAAAGCTGCACGGTTCCTTTTGTCAGCTGAACTGTATTAATTCGTGTGAATCATTTTTCCACGCTAATCAGCAGAGTTGTTATTATCAGTTATTGCTAAATTCTCAAACAGAAGTCTTCAGCTGTAATACTGTAGGTTTTCCCCCAGAGTCTGACACCAACCCCAGCACAACCTCCCAGATGGATGTCCAGTCTGAGCCCGACTCCCTGCCAGAGAAGGAGAAGCAACCAGACGCTGGAGTTGGAGGTCCAACTGCAGCCCGATCCAGCAACAGAAGGAGAAAGGTCTGCCACCGTTAAGATTTTTTTTCTTCAAATTCTTGGATACATCTATGTGAGCTCATGGGAATGTTTAAAAAAAAAAAAAAAAAAAAAAAACTACCAAAATAATTTATTACCATCCTCTACAGAATTTTATTCTGTGCAATTTTCTCTTGCAGCCAGCACCAAAACAAGAACTTGGAAGTGAACCTCGAGCTTGCTCCAGCAGCCGAAAGAGGAAGGTATGCTATTCCCATAAACTGCATGATTCACTTGTACAAATGTCCATTTAGAAGCAAAGATGGCCTTTTTTTTCTTAATCATTTGGAGGTCATAACATGTTCCAATCTAATCTACTGTTTAATTCTGCTGGATGTGAGCTTAAGCACATCTAAGGACTTGTACTGTGTGTGTGCGTGTGTGTGTCTCAGAGTCTATATAATATATCCTGGGGTAAACTTTTCTGTTCCCCCAGCTGCCAGAAGAGAGTGAACCTGTGAAGAGGTCGGCACGGTCTGCTGCCAAGTTGGCCTCTGGGAAGATGAAGGTGAGTTGGATGAGTGTGCTTGTCTGATTACTCTTTCCATCACTTCACTGAGGGCTTTGCAGAATTGTCTTTTTACAAGCTGTCATGTAGATGATGGCTACACAATCTGATTATGACTTAACGTCATAGTGAGTATGTATTCATGTTAATATGGCCCATATTGAACAGCAAATAGCACATCTGTGATGTCATGTACAGTGGTAATGCTGATCCTTATTCATAAAGTTGTGCATGACTGGAGAGTCAACACTGCTGTCACAGATAATTACGTAAAGAAGTTTGATGAGACAAAGAGGGAGTGTTTGTGCTTTATATCGTAGTGGTGAGGTGTATATTTTGGTACAGAACCACAGGAGGCTATATTACTGTTTGATCTGACTATGCAATTTCCACACCATGAGGGTACTTTAATAATGGGTTCTACGAGGACCTTTTATAGCATATTGTTAGGTTTGGATTTTGAAGCTACCAGCAAAGTAACTTCCACTAAGTGAAATATTTCTGCTGATTAATAGAAGTGGAATACCATGAAACCATATGGATCCATTTATGTAGTATTCAGCTACACACAGTGAAGGCTTTTGCTTATGCAGCCTACACAGACATGCTTGTATACAGTCGTCCAAAAAGAAGTGTATACTGGTGGGAATGACAACCAATCAAATCCAGATTGGTTGAAAAGTGGGCACGAACAACACTTTTTATGTTATGCCGTCTTCCAGGTACCTCGGGAGTGGGATGTTAGAATTCCAAGTTGGTGTGTACCAATAGGAAAATCGGAAAAGCTTGAAAAAATAGGATTTGTTTTGCTTTTTCATGGATGGACTCTTATCCATGAATCCAAGATACTGCCGCCCTCTTGGATCGTTAACTCTGGGTTGATGGGATTGTTCCAGATGAAAATTCTGACTAGGAACCTTGTGTGCTATGTCATCCTAATCCTGTGTTGTTATCATTGGTAAACTGATAAGCTCTTATCACTTTTTCACCGTCCGGGTTGTTTAACGGTTACATTAAGATTAATGTTATTGGGCTTATATTTCTTATTTCACTATTGAACTGAAAACCTACTGAACCATGACCTCGCATCTGAGATATGTATCAAGAGTGACTTTTGTGTACTATTGGGGATAGACCGGATGAATAGACAGATCATAACCTTTTTAGTCTTTCAATCATAGAAACATTTGGCAATGATCTGTATTTTTGTTGTCAAGAGATCCTGTTTTAAAACAAACAAACAAAACAACACAGTAGTTGATCCATCCAGGTTTTTACCCACTCAACTGTAAAACGAAACGATGGTGAGTGTACTGTCCCCAGGCAGCATAGACGCACAAGTTTGTGACTGCAATAATTTATGAATGAGGTGACATATCACTAAAGCACTTCTGGATGGATGCAAACTGCATTTTGTTGCCCTGTACCTGTGCATGTGCAATGACAATAAAGTTGAATTCTATTCTATTCTATTCTACATAGGAGTTTCACATTTGGGACAGGTTTGATTCCTGGTAACCTTGACCTCAAGGTTAGAGCTTTCTGAAAATCTTGTGAATGCGATAACTGAAATGAGGCAACATAAGATTTTGAGGTTGGTACTATTGACTAGTTTCACACTTAGCAAGGCTCGCAAAATTTCAAAATCTCTGGTAGCCCTTCAGGCAGGCACTCTTCAGTTTTTGGTAGCCCAAAATAAATTTAAATTGCCTGAATAAAAAAGAGAGCAATTTTTTAATGTTTTGTTTCCTTTACAATATTATACATTAAAGTATAATATTGTAACGGAAACAAAAATTAATCAGAAAGTTGTTAAAATACAAATCACAGCACAGGTTCTAATTGAACAGAAATTTCTATGAAGGTGTAAGAACTGTGTAGAACATGAATCAGTCTGTGTCAGATCCTGAATCTGAAATTTCCACTGAAGTCAAGGGTAAGGGGTGAGTGGAACCAAGATCGAGGCCATTTGCTTTTTGAAGTTTGCAAAAACTGCTAAATTTGGCCAATGGTGGTTCACTCTTTGCAACATAGTACGCTTTTGAAAGATTTTTCAGGACTTCTTCTTGTGCTTGGTTTATTTTTAGTATGTTTTTTGCAGTTGCTGTTCTGGGAAAGATATTGCAGACTGGGCAATAATGCATTTCTTGCGTTTCTCATGGGTTCTGATGGGGTCTTTCTTAAAATTACTGGTCCCAGTTACAAAGGCGTTTGTCGACTCAAATGAAATGAAACTCACGACACACCCGGCAGAACATTATGTTATTTAGCTCGTCATATTCCAGCCACATAAATTCTTTTGTCCATGAAACCAAAAAAGCTGAGCTTTCTTTTTGCCTCATAGTCTGATTTGTCATAACTTTTCCGTTTTGTGGTAGGCTTTTCATTGGCTGCCCCTTCTTCACCCTGACCTGTCTTATTTGGCTCAGCAGAACTAAAATACCTGCATAAATCCTGCTGCTTTTACATGCACTCACATAACGGTCAGCAATTCTCTGCGCAATCAACCTCTCACATGTTTAAGCTTGCTGTGGGAGATTTCACTTGTCAGGTTTGACTAGTAAGCTAATGAGTGATAAGACGATGTCAGAGGAATTGGTGCGCAATTAATCGTCACTCACCAATCAGTGCTGCCGCTCTCTATACACTGGTCGCGCAATCGCAAAGTGAAAGCAAAAAACAAGCGCAAATTCAAACACGATTTCAATATGTCACATAGTGACAGTGGCTCATCGATGCCAATGACATAATTACTCAGCTACATTTTCGAAAGAATGCAAAAGCATTGACACACATTTTTCCTTCCTATGATAGCCCGACGGGCAGGGCTGAGATAGATTTTGGTAGCCCGACTAGAAAAATCGCTAGCCCCAGGACGTCGGGCTAGCGACTTTGCGAGCCCTGCTTAGCTAATCTACTAGGAGGCTGAGGGGTAGCACTGCCGGCCACCAGTAATTTCTAGCATGTCTATACCAAGTAGACCCAAACTAATTTCCACGATTATTAATGACCTAACTCATTAAACAGCTCACAAATATATACATCACTACCTTCCTTTTTTCTAAATTCAAGGAAATGTGGTGGTATTTACAACATCCATGTATTCACAGTGAGTAGGGTAGGAAGTGACAATAGGGCAGAGGACAGAAGGAAAAGGAAACATAGCACAGAATAAGATAAAACATTGCCAAAACCACTGTCATCATGTGTTTGCTGACTGGGCACGTACTGCAGGTGACTATGTGGAAGCATGTGTGTGACAGTTATTTATTTTTAAACATACATGCTCTTACTAGACTTTTTGTTCGATACACTTTGATTGCCTACCATCCACATGTCACTTTTCCATTTTCTTTTCCCTATTCTTCCTGTTTTCAGTACCTTTTGTTGAATGTGCATTATATTTTCATGTGTCAACACTTGACTAGTGCAAAGCATAAAAAAGGTAGGATAAGTGAAATTGGTTTAGCCCAGGGCAGGTCAAGTGAGAGGATGTACGAGCACACAGGGTCCTGATAGCTGTCCAGACTGAAGCTCACATTGCTGCAGTCCATTTACTGAGTGTGCAGTGCCCAGCTCTTCAAATAGTACATGTCCACGGGATCCATCATTTCCACACTTCCTGTTCATCGTCTGTGTAACAGGTCTAGTATTCTGGCAGCATCGTGTCAGATAGGATGCTTGAAGTAAAATATCTGAAAATAAAACTCTGAAAAACCCTTTAAACCAGCCGGTGGAACTAAAATGAGGACAGATTGAGCAACTCAGTGTCTTCTTTCTCACCTCGCATGTTTTCACAAACATATCCCAAAGAAAGTTGGCAAACAAGCCGTCATGTTGTGTCAGTTTGAAAGCCCACGTGAGGCGTTCGCCCAGTCAGATACAGCCCAGTGTTTACATGGTTGTAGGAGGATGCAGGAGAGAGAAAGCGAGCGAGCTCCTGTCGAACACTGAATGGCTGCAAAGTGTCCAGTCCTGGAAAGCAGGGAGAACCCACACAGGCAAAATTTTAAAAAAATGTCCCCCTTAGACACAAACTGTATCCGTACCGTAGGTTTGTTTTTTCTTCATAGATTAATGCTCCCAGTCAGGACTTATTTAAAGCTCCGTGTTCAGATCTGCCAAACAACTTCTTCAGTTACACTCTCAGGCTGTGCGATATGATGAAATATATCGGATGACGAAATTAGAACATCTATCGTTTCATATTATACGCTACAATTTTTTTTTTTTTTTTTTTTTTTTTTTTTGCGGTGTCGCAAAATACACTGTTTATTTTTTTTCATTGTTTGGATGGTCACCATGTGGATGCAGGCACAGAGAATACCAGCATGGCCGGTGAAGATGATACAGAACCAGGTAGCTCCAAACAGAGGGACCTCTGTAGCATGGACATGGTTTGGTTATGAAAGGTCTGACAAGGACCAGAAAAATGTATCATGAAAATTATGCTCAAACCGGTCCCCAGCACAGACTCAAACACACACAAACCTCTTCTACCACCTACGAGTTTACAGATGAGAAGCAAAAAAAGAGCCATCAGGTGCTCAAAATAAACCTTAGACTCAAATGTTAGAACAGGCTTTTCTCTGCAGCACGCTGTGTAATAAATACAAAGAAAAGGGCAGCTGTTATAACTTATATCTAAAAATATATAGCTTCATGCATTGGTCAAAACACTCGACTCCAGGTACACAACACCCAGCTGAAAACACTTCACACAAGTCGAGTTGGCCGAGATTCACAGAATTTACAGAAAATGCACTTTTTTGTGATATGTATCATTATGGGGATATGAGGTTTTGGTCATATCGCACAGCCCTATTACACTCCATGAAATGCAGACAGAGCTGATGAAAATGAAAGTGCTGTCTGACTACGACAAGAGACTGATGAGCACAAAGTGTCACCGAGGCAGAATCGTAAGAATCAGAGGACGAAGCAGATGGCGATTATTACTCCTGCAGGGATTCAGTTTTCCATCTTAAAGGTTTTATATCCATAACACACATTTGCTCAAGAGCATGAGCGGACATTCTCCAGCAGTTTCTTTGATTTGAGCTAAATGATAAAATATTTTCAGGGTTTTTTTCCAATTTTATGTTTGTGTTTATAAAAGATGTTTGTGCATTAGATAATCATTGTATTATTAATGAAATGCGCAAGATCGAAACACTTTGCATACCATATTAGAGGTGGATACTTGCCAGCTTTAACACTTCTGCAGACTTGTCGATGCAGAATTTTCTAACACTGCAGTTTGTTGGTCCCCAGATGACCTCCAGCACAACGCGTCGATGGAACAAGGACGTAGACCGCTCGCTGTACGGCTCGCGTGAATATGCCTCCAAGAACCCCGCCCTGAGTCCCATCACCGAGAGGCTGTCCTTCATCAGTGAGTCTCCAACAGCACAGGAGACTCCTTCAATGAGCTGCAAGGGTAAAAAAAGAAAGAGGGGGGGAAAAAAAAAAAGCTGCCAGTGTGTGATTTAGCCTGTAGTTGGAGACAGTATTACTGTCTGGATGTCAAACTTTATTTTAGTCCCTAAAAAATGAGAACCTTTGGATTCAGGGGAAACCAGCAGAAACATTTTTTTTCCTGAGATTTTTCTTTTGTCCTCATTTTTCTTCACAGCTCCAGATCAGGAAACCCAGCTGAATCCTGAGCTAACTAATGAAACTCAAGTGATACACGACCTCGCTGTGACAAATGGCTCAGAAACCACTGTAGAAGATTCTGTCACATCGCCCAGCTTGAGTGAAAAAAGTGCCGCCGGGCAGGACAGCAGGCTGTTGGGGGTGAGGGTCAGAGGAAGACGACTGAAGAAAAGGAAGGTCAGTGTCACTGACAGTGACCTGACCAGAGGAGAGACAGAGCAGCAGCTCTATGAAGAGCAAACCACTACAAGCCTTGAGCTATCAACGAGAACCCCTTCTGTACATGAAGAGAGACAAGAAGACACTGTAGAGCTTTGTGCCCAGACCTCTGCAGATACTCTCTGCACAGAGTCAGAATTTCACGTGAGTGCACATGCACCTACTTCAGACTGCCTGAACAACACAGAGCCAGCACAAGGGAAAGTCAAGCGGGGCAGGAGGAGCTCCGTAAGCAACTCAGTGACAGCGGAGCAGCAGAACTACGTAAAGAAGCACCAAACCAGCTGTGACGAGGAGGAGGAAAGACAGGGAGACCGAGCAGCAAGCTCACAGGAAAACATCCAGTCAAGCTCTGATGGCCAGGAAGAGGGGGAAAGACCTCATGTGGACCTTGCTCCCTGGCAAGCTGACTTTAATTTTGAGGATGTGTTTAAACCAGTTTGCACTAGAGGGCAGCGCTCAGTGCGCCGCAGCCTGAGGAACCAGAGCAACGCTGAGAACAGCAGCAGTGCAGGGCTCGCCTGGCTGCCTCGTACCTCTCCCGAGTCCAGCAAAGAGACCCGCAGGAGGACCCGGGGCCGTCGGCTCAGTGCTGCTCTGCCCAGCCAGCCTTCACTCCCTGAGGAGACAGGAGATACCTCCTGAGATCATTTACCTAACTTAATGAACTGAGATTAAGAGGGAATAAAAAATACATTGATTACACCTCCACACACCACTGATTCCCCAAAAGAGGAGACTGATTGTTTCACACTTAACTAAAACATTGATTTTTTTTTTTCTTTTGTTTCCTTCTCTGTGAATTATTAGAGATGACCAGCAATTTGTGACGGTTTCCCTCCAGTAACTAAGCCAGTCAATATGCTGAGAGCTCAATCATCTCTGCTGACCACCTAATCAATATCGTGGCACTCAGCTGGTAATCACAGTGCATCTTCAGTCTGCCTCTCCAAAGTCACTGGATCAGGCATCTCCAAGTCAATATCTGCTCCTGTGGCTGGATGAAGATGGCTGTGTTGCATTCACCATCTGTCAGCCAAAGGCAGGCGGGCTTTACACAGAGAACTTACATGAATGTGCTCAAATAATTCTGCTTAGTTGTGATTGGTGGTTGTTTTTTTTTTTGTTTTTTTAATGATCTAAGCAGTTGTGGTTAGTGAAATTAAAACTGTACCTTCCAAGCATCTGCGTCTAACTAAATATATTGCCTCCATGTAAAGATGGCACATTAGAACAAACTGTTCATTTAAAAGGATGCTTTAGATCTATTTAGAGCAAATTTATCCAGATAATAAAGCAGCCGCTTGTCTCCACAAACATGACGTTCCAGCTGTGTGTGGTCACTCGAGTTCAAGTGCAGCAGCTTTCCCTTTAGCATAAACCGTCCTGTTCTGTATTTTAAACATGGCCAAATGCCTGAAAGTAAATTGACCTCTAACCTCCACCCAAGTTCCAGTGGTTATAGATTTTCAAAATCTGTTGCTCAGTACCGGCTCCATCCATCTGTCACAGAGGGCAGTAACAAATTGAGTTTCAGATTCAGTTCACATAGGAAAATTGGCTCGCAGAATGATGCATGACTGTAATCTATCCATCAC
Organism: Oreochromis niloticus; assembly: GCF_001858045.2. Classification (NCBI taxonomy): domain Eukaryota; kingdom Metazoa; phylum Chordata; class Actinopteri; order Cichliformes; family Cichlidae; genus Oreochromis; species Oreochromis niloticus. The sequence continues at coordinate 7,427,335 of NC_031977.2, read as the reverse complement.
TGAGTAATTGACTGCCTCCTTTTACATCAAGTCAGAGTCACTTGGCTGAAGGACGACAGAGGTTTTTGGCCCCCCTAGTGATCTGCCAAGGCCTTTTTCTGCTCTCTATTCCCACCGGAAGACAGATGGACAAAATCATAAACCCACTAATGTAATGTTGTGTGGCTGCAGTGGGGCCACACTGCCATCTGGTGGCACTCTTGCAGAATTGCTGCTTATTGATGTGCTGTTTTTGGGGCTGGGAGGGTGCGTCAGGAAATGATGCTGCTGTCAAGAGTGGGAATAATATAAATGTGTGGAAGTTCAGCTTTATTGATGGCTGCTACTGCTTGGAGGGAAAAAAAACACAGACTAGGCTCGTGTGCGCGTTTTTTCTGCTCGACTGTGACACTGTGTGTTTGTCTGCTCTTGTCTTTTAAAACTTGTATCATCTTTGTAAATGTGCAGTTTATAGAGTTGAAGCCAAACTGCTGCACCTCTATAATATGAGTGGGTGTTGGGCGTGTTGTCTCTGAGAGCGCGGGAGTGTGTATGTGTGTACGTGAGGGGTGTGAAGCCCCTGTCCCTGGCAGACGGGCATACTGAAGGCAGCTTAACACAAGAACAATGGGGTCCTTTGACCAAAACGACACCCCTAAGACATGTGGCCTCCTGTCACCGTGGCAACCCCCCATGGGACAGAGAGCGGGGTGACAGCTGGAGAGGAGGACTTACAAAAATGGAGTCCATTTCTTTCCACTGAAGCTCTCCCGGCTCTATATCTTTCCCCTCTTCTCCAGGGCCTCCTCTACACTTTGGCCCTGGTGAATGCAGGATACATCTCATTTTACAGCTCCATGCGATTGACCTTACAGGCTTGACTTGCCACCTACAAATCCTCCAGAGGGGAAAATAAATAAATAAAGAATCAGAGCCAACAATAAATCAGCTCTTTATTGGCTCTCGTTACTGTCAGTAATAAGAGCGCATTGAGCGTCGCTGACAAATATGCGGCTGAGCCACAAGATTTCACACTCGCTCTACTCTTGATTTTACGCCTCATTTTAAAACGGATGATCACTTTCTGTACGAGCACAAAGAGACATAATCAGTTATTTGTACTTCCAGATTTAGAGACCTTGGTCTTTCAATTAGTTAATTAGTAACTGAATGGTATTAAGTTGTCCCGCTGCCTCTGGCCTTTCTGCGCTCTGTGCTGCGAGCCTTCTATTATTGATGTTCAGAGGCATGATCTCTAAGCCATACACAGCTCTCCTATGGAGCTGAAGGCAGCAGGAGGAGGGCGACAAAACAAAAGGCAGGACAACAGCAAGAGACCCTCCAGCTACTCCGTTTGGTTTGCTGTCCCAGTGTGTCTGCATGCTGCGACTGGCTCAAACCTGTTTAAGAAAGCTGCCTCTACACACAGACGAGAGGGCGTAGTATAGATTCTTCATGCCTAATCTAGAAATCCAATACTGGGAGCATATTAGGACATTGTAATCGGTCATTTAGTGCTGCTACTTTAAAACGGCCTTGGATTAAAGTTGGGCTCAGAAATTTTAACAGTGGAGCTTTAAATTTAATTTCCCTTTTAGTCTAAGACTAGGCTTAATCCATTTGTGGGAAAGTGTCTGCACAATTACAGCTGTGACTAACAATTGGGTAATCTGTCTCATCCCCCCCAAAAGTGTCCATAATCATAAAGAGAGGGTTTACTTTTTCCATAATTCCTGTTTCCATAATGGTTGATCCAACATTATGGACAGCTATTTTTAATGCAAATATATATTTGTAGTGTTGTTCATATTTACAGAAAAGCAGGGAAAGAAATATTAAAACAATTTTTCCATCAAGATGCCAAAATTGCATTTCTTTATTTTCATTCCTGTACAGAAGCATTAATTGTTGAATGTTTTGCTCGATTCATTTCTGACTTCTAAGAGAAGTCCATAGTGTTTTTTCTAGTATAAAAAAAAATGTGATTTAAGTCATTTTTAGTTTTAATGTTTTTGACAGATTTCTAAAATAGTTTTTTTTTCTTGTTTTTATGACAAGTGGTCCAATAAATCTGTTAAGCACATATGTATATAGTGCTTTTCTACTCTAATCTGGTCAGAAACACTGAAAAGCTGCAAGAGTTACCAATCCTTAATCTTTCTCAAATTGGAGAAGCTTGCAACTTCCTGCAGTCTACTCTGGCTGCCCAGCCAAACTGGCCACAGCCTCGTGCAGAGAGGTAACCAAAGCACAATAGCCAATATAAATGGGGTGCAGGTGTGCATTTTAGTACCAGTTAATTGAAAAAGAATCTTTGCACATGTGAATGCTTGAAGAAAATGCTCACATCCACAGACAACATCAGCAATGTTATCTGTGTCGTTCTGTTTGTAGTCGAGTCTGATGTCTTTATTTTCTTCCAGAAGCCTGCTGTGTGTTAGGGGTGTGATGAATCAGGGGAATACCCAATTAGACAGCAAACGTGGGCGCCCGTGTCATCGTTTCCAAACATTATGTGTTTCTATTCATTCAGACTAAAATGCAGTAAATTCTCCTGTAGTGCTTATTACACACTGCAGTCGTCTGGATGCTAGTCATGAGTGTAGGAAAGATCTGAGTTCTAAAAGAAATATGCACGGCCCTGTGGAGGTCCTTCACATAGATGAGAGACGGAGAGAGCACCCCAGCAGTCAGGTCACTCACATGTGTGACAGCCCACTAACTTTGTCTACAGCCACCTGAACAACTCGGACCATGAGAAAGCTCTATTGGAACAGATGTGAGAGGTAATGCACGCGTAAACAAAGCTGTGTAACTAGTTAAAGATTCAAAACTACATGCAATGAAACGGCAAGCAAGGGAAGAGTACCAAAGCAGCATTAGAGAGGTTGCCGTCGTGCCAGGAGAAATTAAAAGAGAGGAAGTAAACAATGCTTCCAGCATTATGTGTGTTGACGAAACAGAGCTCTCCAGTCGCATACCTGCGCAAATCCTCACTGTGTCTGGACTCGATTTATTCTCGAGTGATACAAACGAGAAAAACCCCAAGTGTTCAGATGAAGAGAGGCGCTCACTCGAATGTTAATTCTTCAAACATGCTTTAAAAAAACTAACAGACTCCATTTGATTGATGTTTGATGATCTTTGTGTTGTAATCAGAAAGATTTCATCATCTTGTAGGGAAGATGATTAAATTCATTTTTCACCTCAAAATTCTATACACAATACCTCATGATGACAAGGTGAAAAGTTGTGAAGTTTTTTTAAGTTTATTAAACAAAACCTACAATATTTCCATTGATCATCTGTCAGATGTTTCTGCTACTTAAGTAAAGTCCACCTGTGGTAAATTCAGTTGATGGGACATGAGCCCAATAAACACTCAACTGTCTACATAAGGGCCCATCGTTAACGGTGCATGTCAGAGCACCAACCAAGCTGTGAAGTCCAAGGAACTGTCTGTAGACCTGAGACAGGATTGTATCAAGGCACAGATTTGAGGAAAGGTACGGGAAAAGTTTCTGCATAATTGAGGGTCCCAGTGAGAACAGTGGTCTCCATCATCTGCACATAGAAGACGTTTGAAACCACCAGGACTCTTCCTAAAGTCACTAGACTCTTCTAAGGTAATGGGGTAGAGTGGGCTTAATCAGGGAAGCAAACAAGATGCTTGGCCTGAATGCCAAGCATCGGATCTGGGGGAAACGAGGCATCGCTCATCTCCTGGCCTGCTACAGTGAAGCATGGTGGTGGCAGCATCATGCTGTGGGATGCAGGAACAAGGAGACTAGTTGGGGTCAAAGGAATCCTTGATGATAACCTGCTCCAGAGCACTATGGACCCCTGACTTGAACCAGAACTTGAACATCTCTGGAAAGTTCCATGGGTTCCACAACTCACGACAACACTTGCATCCTTAGTTCTTTCTTTCTTTCTTCTTTTATACTGTAGCTATGTTTGAAGTATTATTAGGTAAGGAAAATTATACCTTATAAATTAAATTATACCTTAAAATATAAAGTGTTATAAAGCACTATCCAAAGACATGATGTGTTTAGCAGTTCAACAGGTGTTTTGAAATATAATCATTTAAAAAACAGGAAAACAGTTTTTCAGGGAGAATTTTACGCATGCTGTAACACACACTGGCAGACGCTTGAAACCTTAAAATAACCAGTGTACAAATTGGCTGCTCAGATGTAACCTCACTCCTTAACAGAGCACATTCAAGACCATTTCTTTTTTTGTTTGTTTGTTTTTTTGGCTTTCTAACATCCACGCTCACACTTTGGCAGTGTCCAGCATTTTACAACAAAATGTAAGTCATAGTACAAGGATCGGTGTGTATAAGTATTTGCACTTAGCCCCCTCTGTGTATTAATCTACTCACTAAAGCCCTTCTCAGTGCAGGAGGTGACCCCGATCAAGATCTGCTGTGGCTGGCTCCTCTGTAAGAAATGGGCATGGCTGACACATGTCAGCCGTGATAAATGAGCAGGTGTTTAGGTCAGTGTTAAGTAAATGGAGTCATTATTGATGACCTCAGAGCCCCCCTGTGTGTTGCCAGTATCAGTGATGACTTCCAGGCGCCAGGCTGCAGTACAAGGGGATACTGTGTTGTGATTCTGGGGGTCAGGTGAGGACTCGCTGCCTCGGGGAACACACTGCACTGTCTACCACAGTAGCCTGGACCGATGACCTCAAAGAAGGAAGCTCACCAGAACTGGAGCACTCAGGCGGCCTCTGTGCAGGCTGTTTGTGACTGCGATGGTTGTGTCAAAACTTACTTTCTTACACTGAGAAACAGATGTGGGAGCGGGCAACCGGGTTTGTGTCACCACTCAGTGGAGCTCCAGTGCCACAAGTCACTGATCTGTCATAGTGTTACATGAAGTGCATGAATGGTTATTCAGACATGCATTAAACACATACATGGTACTATCAGCAGGCAGATGTACTCAAAGAGACAATATGGAGATGACTGTATGTCAAGAAAACCCAATTTTCATCACCTTACTCAACTTTAAACCCATTAAAAATCTATTAACTATGGTTAAAATCCAGGTCTGTGCAGGAAACCAACAGATCTGAATGAAGAGTGGTCAAATATCCAGCTAGAATTATTCCACAAGCATGTGGTGTAGGTGCAACTTGCTAAGGGACATTTAACCAAATATTAGTGTGGGTGCATTTATATATTTTTGTATGTAAGCCTCTGTGCATGCTTTTGACCCTGACTGGATTAGAGAACATTCAAACTAAATTCAAACTCATGAACCCAGTTCTTTTTTTTAAGTCAGTAAATATGTATAATGTACAATCATTCCACCCTGGAAAAAGAAAAGTTCAGAGAAATCATTAAAAAAAATGACCATCGAACTTAAGCCCATGATGAGTGGATGGACAATTTTGACCACAACTGTATATCACCACCTTCTATGCTGCCAAATAGTGACAACCATAACTGTCCTTTTTTTGAGTCGTGATAAAGCTTTTTTCATATTTTCATGGATTATTTTTAGTGGGTTGCTGGTGCTGCAGCAATCCACATTCACTTACATCTTGACCAATAACCGTACATATCTACACTGAAGTAGAAGCTTAAAAAAAGATGCACAAAATGAGGTTGTAGTAAGTTTGGTCCCTAGTTCCTGCAGTGAGGACATATAGAAATAGTGTTTTCCTTCAAAAGTTACAAGAACTTCAGAAGTACCTATCCACTAATGAGCACTGACACCTTCATTTAGTGATGCCACATGATGAAAAAGTAGTGACATTAAAAAAATGTTTGATTAATTCTAAGCTGTCCAACCCAAATTTCATGGCCATCTATCCTCAAGTTATTGAAATATTCCACCGTCAGCAAAAGTTGAAACATGAGAGGATCGAAGGCAATCTATCTAATTTGCAATAAATTGTAATAAAACTAAATTAAAAGAAATGTGACAGTGGATTGACTGGTCCAGACTAATAAAGTTTAATCGTTGTCATTCAGTCGTTATTCTCCTTGTCATCGTCAGGGCCTTGATGCTAGCATAACAGTATCGTAGACTCCATGTAGCCATCGTGACATAAGCCACTGCTTTGAAAAGTCCCATTCTGGTGTTTCAGTATTTGCCGATGCAATCATGGACTAAATGTTGGGTCTAGCTACTTGCCATTCACACCAAAGTCACCCCTGAAATCACAGCTTTTACATAATTTACAAAAACAATTTTGTCATATCAATTTATACTAAAAAACCAAGTATTGAGATAGTAAACTCATTATGATCATTTACTGAGCTAATACAATATGTGATTGCATACGCTACTATGGAATCTGACTTCTTTTTTTAAATCAGAGGAGTCGCCCCCTGCTGGCCATCAATAAGAATACACACTGGAAGAGTCCAGTTTTGCAGTCTGTGGTCTGCATGCAAAATATAATGAAGCCAAGAACCTCCAAACTAAAAGCCATTTGAAACGCATCCCATATTAAGTAGGCCAAAAACCTGTTCAACACAAGTTTGCACGCTGCTCTGTCGCTGCAGATACTGCAGGCAGGGAACGTGTATGTGGAAAAACCTGGATGGATGAGACACGATATTATCATCACTCTCCACTGCAGTTTCTGCTGTCTCTCTCCATATGAAAAACACAGCAAGCCCTCTGTCACTGTCACCTGCGTTAGATACCGCCATCCAGAAGGACTCGGAGTATTTATCAGCTCCAGCACGATGAGTATAAGCGCGCCACGTTATTATACGTCTCTCAGGATAATCTGTGACTTTCATTTACATCGATATGATTACATAACATGCTCCATCTGTTGCTTGTCGCCAGCACAGGGGGGAGACAAACATGCATAGCTTTACACAGAGAGGAATCTAATTATTCAATTAGGGACTGTATTGAATGACTAACTGATTCACTGCAGTTTACATAATGACAACACAGATCACTACTGCCTCTGTAATGCAATTTAGTACTACTGTGGAGGGCTCATCATTCATGGGAATGTAGTCTTCTTCTTCTTCTTCTCCTTTTTTTCTTGCTTCCATTACCGTGCAGTAATCTGAGAGTGGTAATATATACTGCATTGATTAAATCAAGAAATCACACATCATTAGCGTTCACTCGCCCATTAACCAACGTATGCCTTTTGACATAAATCTCGGCCCTGGCTCTTAATGAAATTGATTGAAAAGGCTCTTCATGTTCCGGTGTGAGAAACAGCTTGTTGTGCAAGCAAACGATCAAAAAAGAAGGAAAAAGTGGGGGCGGCGTGGAGGTGGGGGAGAAGTAGACAAAGCGTGCTGAGCTCCTGAGGTTAGACCCCCCCCACCACCACCAGGCCCACAGGAATGCATGTGCGTGTGAGAGTCCTGGAGGCTGTATTGTTGTCTGTGGTGCATCTTGCTCTGCAAACACTGTGGCTCCGACTTGGGAAGGAGCCTATAATGTGGGAGGTCTGGATACCAAACGGCCAAACATGCCATCATGTGATATCATTTCTTTTTGTTGTGTGCAAGCGGAGAAACCCTCTGTGGTGCAGTTATTTAGTTACAAATGAACTTCTCTCCTAGGAAAAAATGGCTTTGATGCTGTCATAAAAACCTCTCGAACAAACAGACACTAAAAGGCTGGACCGGCGCTATCACCCGTCTTTTAATTATCTTTGTTCCGATCTTCACCGTTTCCACTTTTATTGCCTTTTGATTGCATTTACACAGATTTCTATTTGCTTCGCTGTCGAGACCTGTGTGCCGTGTTGGGGCTTTTCTGTTTGCCAAAGTCTGAGAATTAGGCTGCCGTACTGCCATCCAGAGCATTAGGGTATAATAAAGCAACCGAATGGCTCATGTTACCAGAGATGTAATCAGGATGGAAAACAAAACAAAACAAAACAAAACACACTGGGTATGAATAGAAGTCAAAAAACACAAAAAGGAGTAAGCTTGAAAACGCTGAAATGGAAAATGAGCAAAGCCATTTAAAAGAGAAGTTTTGACACTTGCAGAAATATTGTTATGTTTCCAAAACATTGCATTTATCTCATGTGTTCAGGATGAAGCCACAGCATGTGGTGGATGGTTACATGCTCGAATATTTCCAGGATTCTCAGAAACATTTTTTTAATTTTAGATTTTGTTTTGTTTTTTGCAAAAGCAACACATAGTCTTTTAAATAGTGAGCTGCTTTTTGATTGGCTAAGGCAGTGGTAGCTGTTTGCCTCTGTTTTCAGTCTTCTGCTGATAGTAGCATCGTATAAACAACACACACATCAGTGTTCCCAAGTGAACAGTGTGTTTCCCGAAATGTTGAAACGGCCCATTAACAAACCAGAGTCTTTAGGCCTAGATGATCTCCGATAATAAGTAAGTCTGTTCTTAGTCCATTTATTTTTATTTTTCAAAAGCTGTATGTAAAAGATGGACAGGGCTTTGGGGTCTAAGTGTTTTAAACCTGCAGTCTTACTAATGGCCAGCGGGGAGGGTGACTCCTCTTGTTGCAAAAGCAGTCAGAATGTGCTGTACATGCAATAAACACTTGAGTTTATATTGGTCTCAGTTGCTTGTTTCAGGTCTTACTATTAGGCTGTGGTTATTTTGGTATCTGCAATCCCAACTTGGAATAAAATGAACACTAAAGGTTTGCCATTCTTGTGGCCGGGCTCCTTCTTGATTTAAAAGTTGCTCCTGTGTGAGAGGTGTTGGTGGTCTGTCACAGCAAACCGTACATTCATCTTTTATATACAGTCGAGGCTTCTGTTTTTCCCCTAATGAGTACTTCAGTTTCAGTTTTATGTGACCCTAGTTCTACTTCAACCCACACACATTTTTAGCCTGCATGAGATGCTTTCCAGCATACAAGACCAAACACAAACAATCCTGCCGTTATAACTTTATCTGATATCATATTTGCTAGATGACAGAAAAAGGAATTTCATGCGACAGCCTCTCAAGATTCATCTACAATATTTAAATAGACTTCCTTTTTTGCATTTGGAATATCCTGCAAAGCAATTTTTAGCACATAAAAAAAGTTTATCTTATCTTCTGATGAACCACAAACTAACCCAAACTACATTTTTATTCCACTGAGTGTGAGATATTTGAAAGTTTGACTCTGTTTTTGAGACTGTGCTGGTTTTAATAATCATATTTTGTCACTTGCTTGTCAGCTGTCTTGCTTTAGCTTCTTTATGACACACCTTGATGAAGTCAGCACTGTCTCCCCTGTCTGAAAAACAGCTTCAAGAAAAGTTTTGACTTTGGCTTTTGACTCCTGCCTCTAAAAGTAAGAAACTGCTACTGTGACTGGATCCTCCTCTGCTCTATTTAACAGTGGTAAAGTGAGAGCTATTTGTGCATGTTAATGGCCTTGTCAGAAGCCCGTTCCTCACATCTACATGCACTTAAAACGACAGTTAACCACAGCAGGACAATTGATTTGTCAAACAGCGTAGTCCTCTACATTTTCCTCCCTGTCTCTCTGCTGCTTATGTCTGACATACAAGTGTACTTTTCGGCACTCTCAGGCACTTCGGAGTTTGAGTGAAGGAGATGGGGTTTTGTGGGAGATTTCAGACAGCAAGAGTTGGAGTTAGGGGGGTTGGGGGGTGGGTGTCTGGCTTAACTTTGAGCTCAGCGCTCACAAGCTGTACTTCACCTTCCAGCTGCTCTCCGAGCCTTTGGATTCAAGGGAGAAAGCAGGGGAAAAGGGGAGGGCGGGAGGGAGGGAGGAAAGAGGAGGGGTTTTGGGCTGGGTGGCGATGTTGGTGGGGTTAGTTGGACGGGTGGGGGCACGCTCTTGGGCGTACCGGCCCTGGAAATTTCCGTTGTATGTTTCACTTCTTTTCAGGATGGGAGGGGTTTGGAATTGGACTTTGGGTGGGGGGTGAAATGGTTGCGTTGGGGTCTGGGGACTTGGCAACCAGCCAGCCACAGCAGGAAGCTTTTGCTAGTTTCACACAGACCAAAAAAAAAAAAAAAAGTGGTCCTGGACACTGGCCGGCTATCTGAGCACAGCACTCCAGTCATCACCCGAAAAACAGGAACTCATAAATGTGGCCTGCTCGGATGGTGGCACAGACTGACTGCTGCTTAACGCCACAATCCACATTCAAATTTTTTATTATATACAGTAAAAGGCACGAGCACAGGGACGAGAGAGAAGAGTGAGCAACTAACTCAAGCCATCGTTCATTCATTTGCCCTAAACACACCTGATTTTTTAATACTTATACATCAAGAGGCCTTGATTACTTGGAAAAAATGGAATTCAAGCTGGACTCGATACGTAAACATCCTTATTTACCCAAACTAAACAGGCTTTTAATCAGAGAAACTATTTTAATTGGATTTCTCCATAATGGTTCTGACATGTAACTGCAAGAGTATTTCAAATAAAGAAAAGAAAATACTGACAGGCTGCGTGGATGACACACAGTTCAAAATCTGATAACAAACACAGCGGCAGCAGCAATAAAACAAGCACTGTAGCTGTACCACTAGTTTCTTTTTTTTATAACCACGGGGATGCCGTCGGTTTATTTGGCTTGGCAAATGTCCAGCTTTTAAACCAGAGGCAGGAAGAAGTGAAGCAGAGCAAAGAGCCAGCAGGCCCGACAGCAGGCATTCAGAGCAGAAGGTGCTGCTGTGCATCAGGTGGAGGAGATGTGCACGTTTGTCTGTGTGTGTATGTGTGTGAGAGAGAGAGAGAGGAGAGGGAAGGGGAGGGTTGCAGGGGGCAGGTGGACACTGGTTCGGCTTGCTGGGGGCTCAGGCCTCGCTAGCAGGTGGATGCTCGGAGAATAGAATTTTTTTTTAAGGGAGGGATTAGGGGGATGAAAGGAAGCTAAGGATTACTGGCCTCCTTTTCTGCACCAAAGATGGAAAACGAGCCAAGGGTGTCATACTACAACATCCATTTGCCGGTCGAAGCAAAAGCTGCTACTCGGTGCCAAATGTCCACTATAGAGATGACGGTTGCTGCGTCCACAAACACCAGATAAAACTCCACAATGCATGAATAGATAACCACGATCCTGAAATGCTGCTTTTATGGGGCTTTTGTGAAAAACCCTTTCAAGATGGGAAGCAGTGACTTTGTCCCAGACAACCCCAGATGCTCACTTGTGGAAGTCAGTGTTTTTGTTGGCTTCTAGATTAAATGGGAGATGTTACGCTCTATACTTTTATCTCGTACTTTATCAAAGTACCTTTGCATGATCTGCAGTTCAAAATATTTCCCATTCCAGCTTTCTTCCGAATGGCTACTTTTTGTGAACAAGCGATAGCATGTAGAGGCTTCTGTGATCACGGAGAACGTGACCATATAAGGACATCCACGCTTATCAACATCACAAAGCTTTAAGAGTAGAAAAAACTGTCTGAACTCTGAGCTTTTGGCAGATAGTACGGTGGCCGTGAGAGGTCAAATGTACTCCAACTAAAAAAAAAAACACCAGCAAAAAGATAAATGCTATGCTAAATGCTAGATAAAAAGCACAAAAAATACAACAGAAGTTGAATAAAACAAAACAGAAAGAGGAGGAAAAAACATCAGCAAGCACGAGGGCAGAAGTGACGAGCTAACAGTGAACAGCCAATAGCAGTTAGCAACACGTTAATAAAGTGTCTAACAGTATTACGTGAAATGTGCATTAAAAAAAAAATTACTTGCATCTTTTTCTCCCTCACAACACTGAAGAATCCTCTGCTCATTTTAAACGTGTCTCAGTGCAATTTTTTTTTACATGTTTTGGTTTTAGGTCACTTTATCAGCTGTTCCGTCACCTTAATGTCTCCCCAAAAACATTTCCGCTCTGCCTGTATGTCTCTTTAGTTTTTTTTCTCTCCTACTTCCATTGTGGGGTTTTTTGTTTCTATTTCTTTTTATTATTATTATTTTTATTCAGCTTCCATACTGTTTTGTGTGCTTTTGCAGCATTTTTCAGTGTTTGCTGGAGTTTTCTGAAGTTGCAGTGCATTTGAGCTCTCGGGGCCACCATCAACTCAATTCAATTTTATTTATATACCGCCGAATCACAACAACAGTTGCCTCAAGGCGCTTTATATTGTCAGGTAAAGACCTTACAATAATACACTGTAGGGTAAGGCATAATAGGTCCACTTTAAACACTGCGTTTAATTAATTATCTAAGTTAATTTGCAATAGTTTTTTGCCCTATTTCTTGTCTGTTAGCTGGTTAATCCACTACTAATCTAATAAAGATGAGTATACGCCAACAAAAATGTGTGTAAATACAGTTTTAGATCCTCTAAATATCCTGGCCCGCACTCCTCCACTTCCCCCAGATGACAGTTATAAAATAGGTAAAACTCGTCAGCTCAGTTTATGTAACTGAATCAGTTATGATCTTACCAAAATTACAATGGGGTTGCTCCCTACTCCTCCACTCCGTGCCCCACCCTGATTAGTTTTCTCCTGTTGCTGTGTGTTGGTGAACATGGCCTCTGCTGTGGATCATGGTACACAACATCATTTATTCATGGCTGGGAACGATAGATGCGGTGCGGGCTCCTCCTGAGTATTGTCCATCTGTTAGCTGGCCTACTGTACACAGTAATATAATGTGAGTCCTCAGGAGGCACGTGCTAATAGCAGCTCATGTGTTAACGCATCACACTATTTATCTTTGCAATAATGCTACTGTTAATTACAATTAGTTGGTGATTTATTTGTCCCTGAAGGAGTGCGGGGAAATCAGCCAGTAAAATGTGACCTTACTGGGTTTTATTTGATCACCGCTGCACTGCTGGCGGTTCGCTCTCTCGCAGGATACCTCTAACATGGGAAAACATCAGGTCTAATTGCTCCCCTATAAGACACTGTCTCCGAGGACTGCTGTACACATCATTTTACACAAAGCTGCAGATAATTTAATTTCCACCCAGGGAGCTCTCGGCATTAGACTGCTGCCAGATTTCAAACACAAGTACCCTCCCGTGTCATGATGGTCGTGAAATTGAAGCAGCAAAAATCCGATTTCATCTACTGAGTGATTTTCTTATGAATAAGGAAAGGGTTCTGCTTAGATTGTTCAAACTTCCCCATGGCACATTTATGAATTATTACATGATTAGTAGTCTCTCTCTCTTGTCATTTTCTGCAACATACTATAAGTTTAAACATCCATGACTTGCACACATTCATTGCAATTTCAGTTTAAAATCAAGCACAGTGCGGATTCCAGCGCACCGAGAGCGATACCTTTAGACAAAGTTGCTTCCACCTGTCACCAGATGCCGTAATTGATGTGACACTGAGAGCTGCACAAGCCCTCCTTTGGCCAAACGTGGATATAAAATGAAGGTGTTAGACTCGGTGTGTCATTTAATCAAACGTAACAAAGTGGGATGGCCGCAGACGCGTTACATTAACCGCTTCCTTTGCTGGAGAGCTAATTCTGTGTTTCACAGTCTGATGAGCGATGCATCACTAAGACTACACTGCACAGGCAGATAATAACATGCTTTATCATGTACTGTAATACTCCAGATAGCTCCACATGGCAACATCTGATCACCTCTGGGGGGGAGAAAAAAATCTGGCTCAATTTCCATCTTCAGTTTAAAACACACACAGCTTCCACAATAGACTGCAATGTGGAGGAGTGTCTCACTTTGATCTTTAAATACCCTCTAACGTTAAGACACGCTCATTGGCTTTGATTTTTTTTTTTTTTTTACAACTGCCAGGCAAAATACAGACGCTCCCTTGAATCTCCTCCTGTGTAGCTGTAGTACAGCAGAGAATGCGTGAACACCTATCCTCTCTTTTTATTTTTTTCCCTCCTCCAACACAACCACCACCATCTGTCCCTTTCTTCCATTTCATGTGCTCAAGCAATATCCACACCCCTCTCATAGCAACAGCACGCCGCCGCCGCCCCCGCGCCTTGCAGTGAATTTTTCTTTTTTTCTTTTTTTTTGCTCCTTCCCCTGGATCTTCGCCTCGCACCATGCAGACGGTCCCTGGGCCCTGCCTGACTGTTCAGTCTTCCCCCCTCCCCCACCAGCCGTGCTCCTGTTTCACTCAAAGATGGCGTCGGCTCTAGAGCCCCTGGTCTCTGGCTGCATTTTTTGGGCTTGTTGTTGTCTTCGTTTCGCACGGTTTTGGCACCTTCTCCTCGGCGGCTCGACACCAAATTCCGGTGAGTAGCAGCGGAAGCCGGATGGGAGGATACGAGATTTTCTCCGCGGTCCGCTTTGCCCGAGCTTCCCTCCGAAACCAGAACCGGACCATCTCTGGCTTTCTGGGGAACCGCGAGAGGTAGAAGGGGAGAGGGGTACGGAGGGGATGGTGATCGCGGATGTGGGTGGGGGGTATGGAGGGGAGGGAGGGGGGCGAACAGAGGCCTAGCTTTACTCCGCTCTAGCGGCCTTGTCTTCACGGCACCGCAGGCTGTAGCGTTACGTGGGAGGGCGGTTAGCGGAGGGAGGAAGTCAGCGAGGTGCGGACCGCTGGTAGGGATGCGTCTACGCGGGCAGAGCCTGCTCACCCGTGCCGAAGATTGAGAGCTAGGCCGCGGAACAAGCACTGCTGCAGAACCACCCGCTAAGACCATCTTAAATATTGCACTTGCCCGCTAGCCGAGATGGCCGTCTGCAAGTTGCATTGTGCCTCATACAAGGCCGCGATCTCACGTTAGTATCTGAGTGACATTCGGGGGGAGAATATTCGCAGTGTTTGCTGTGGTGTGATGCGTTGTATTGTCGGAAATCTCAGGTCCATGCGGAAATGTTTGGTTTTTCTCTCGCTCTTCTGTGCTGGAGCGCTGGCTACCCTCCCGTTTCACGCTGTTTACGTTTCAGGTTAGCGAGTAACGTTAGTAACAGAGATCGTAACGCTAGCTTGTTGGCTAGCTTCTCACGTTAGCTTGCTAAACAACAGCAGTAAGCGGGAAGGCTTCTTGTCAGATACTTGGCAGCCTGACATAATATGTGAGTAAACAGAACGACAGGACACGGTTTGGCCATGCGACTGTTAATCTGGCTTTGATTATTAGCTAGCCTCGCGGCTAATGTTTGCTAACAGCTCTGTGCTTTGACTGTAACATGTTTACGTTAGCAACCCAGCTAGCCAAGCTGTCAACTCTGTAGTGCACTTTTGAGGACGGGGTTGTTTACAATGTTTGTAACACACAGTTTTTAAACAGTTGCGTGAGGTATGAGTACGGTTCTTAATGTTTTTTCATTTTTAGAAGTTCTGGTCTTGTCACTGGCTGTGTGTTTCTTAGTGATAGTTGTTTAGTGGTACAATCCTATGGTGGTTTATTTAAAAACAAAAATCTGGGAAGTTGGCTAGGGATAATAAATATTATTACTATTTTTATTTTTTTTTACCAGTTTCGTGTCCAGTATACGGAGTAATATAGTGATTCAGAAGGAAGGTATGGCTTTGTGTATATGAATGCCACTGGATGATGTGCCTGTGTTGTTTTGAAAAGATGAACCTTCTTGTGTCATCTGTATCTCGCTCTGATTTGTTGTTCTCTAAAATTGTAAAATTAGGTGCCCCATCTTTGCAGCAATGTGCTATAACCTCTTTCTTTGTGTCTGTGTTTTTTTATTTTCCCCCCTCCTACAGTTTTCATCAGCTACTGAAGTGCAATAGGCATGAAGGTGATCGGTCCTGGCTGCTCCCTGTGGTGAGATATCTGTTCCGTCCCAGAGCTGAGAAGCTCAGACTGCTGGAAGAGCGAAAGGGAGCAAACGTGAACAAGCGAAAATAAGGAGACGTGGATGGAGAGGAACACTCACAATCTTCTGGAGTGATATAATTATCAGAAACCTTTGTGCAATTGTCGTTGCGTTTATCACTGAAACACGATTTCCATGTCCCGGAGAGTCTGAGCAGAGGAGACTGCGGTTATTGGCAGTCCTTGTTTTTTTCTTTTTTTTTTCGGGGGGTCATCTAAACAGGAAACGCCTACATTTTGTGAAAAGCCAAACCAAAATCTGCCCTGCCCAACCTTGGGTACTGTGGGAGTATAAGTTGGTAATAGATCTGAAGCTTCTTCTGCTCCCCCTGCCTCTTGCCAGGGATCTTCACCTGGCTGGACGTGGGTGGTGGGTGGACCAGATTTTCACCAGGTGGAGGGTTGGCTCAGGGGGGTTGTGCTATGATCAGCTGCTCCTTTTCGTGCTGCTTATACTCAGCTTCTGAGGGACTCTCTGTACGACCCCAGGACAAGGGATAGTAAGCTGGTAGAGGGCAAAAGGGAGGAGGAGGCGGCGGCGCTACGGCGCAGGCCAAGTGTTTCCTTGGCTTACAGTCTCTACTTTTTTGTGTGTGTGGTCCTCGCGGTAAGGCCCCAGTGCTGCTGCACCCACCCAGACAGCAGCCATGGTGAAACTGGCAAACCCATTGTACACCCAATGGATTCTAGAGGCTATCAAGAAGGTAAAGAAGCAGAAGCAGCGACCATCAGAGGAGCGCATTTGCAATGCGGTCTCTATGTCCCATGGCCTGGACCGCAAAACAGTTCTGGAGCAGTTAGAGCTTAGTGTCAAGGATGGTACCATACTCAAGGTTACCAACAAAGGTCTCAACTCCTACAAGGACCCAGATAACCCTGGGCGCTTGGCCCTGCCCAAGCCCAAAGGTGTTGGCAGCTCCAGTGGCGGCGGAGGCAGTGGCAGCAGCTCCGGTGGAGGAGGTGGAGGAGCAGGTGGTGGCAGCAGCAGTGGAGGGAGCAGCTCTCACTCGCATTCGGGGAAGAAACCGGGTCTCGACTGGAACAAATTAATTAAGCGGGCACTGGAGGGGCTCCATGAGCCGGGTGGCTCCAGCTTAAAGAACATCGAACGCTTCCTCAAGTGTCAGGCTGATGTGGCGGCGTACCTGTCGGGTAGCGGCTCCATGGGGCCGGGCCTCTTCCACCAGCAGCTGAGGGTAGCCCTCAAGAGAGCCGTGGCCCATGGACGCGTGGCCAAACAGGGTCCACTGTTCCAGCTCATCAGCCGTAGCAGCTCCCAGGATGATGGGACTGGCACGGTGTCTCTGGAATCGCTGCCCCCGGTCCGGTTGCTGCCACACGAGAAAGACAAGGTAAAGTCTCTGCACACATTTAAAATCGCATGCATGCATACTCAGACATAGACATCTAAATAAAATAGACTTAAAGTAAACACACAGCCACATTTAGTATGCTTTGTATGTCTGCGTTGGTTTGTCACATGGATTTGTTGTGGAGTGTTTGGATGGATTTTTGTTATATGGCCTGTAAATGAGTGTCAATGATTACAGACCTGTTTGAGATCAAGATAGAACTGATCTCTAGTGATAAATGGGTGTAAAGCATTGTTGCCTGTTGGCATCTAAAGGTCCTGATTGCAATCACAGATATGCTGTTGCAACGACGACCATATTTGAGATTGTTGTGGAAAGAAATCCAAAAGTCTGATGTGTTTATCAGTGAACTTTTTGGACCAACAGAGGGCAAGTGAGCCTGATTTGTGAAAGTGAAAGCAACACATTCTTGTTGCTGATCTTTTACCTAAGACAGTGGTGTTGCATTTTCCCTGCTGCTCCAAATTTGTCATCCCCTGCAACCCTGTACTTTGCTACAGTGTAGTAAGCTTTCACTTTGTGTCACTTTTTGAGTTTTTCAAATGGCATCTGAAGGAGTGGCTTAATGTTATAGTATCAGAGTTATTTGAAAAGTATCTGAGTGGCACTGCAACAGGTTTGAGAGCAAGCACGATCCAACGTTCTGCCTCAAACTGAAGTATGACTTTATGTTATCACCAGAGGAGAAAAAGAATAGATGCATCTTAGAAAGCTGGAGCAAGTCGGCTAGTCTGCCTTTGCTTTTACTGGGTGGGCGTGTGATGTGGTCCAGGCGGGCAATACCAGAGTGATGCTAGGCGAGTGGCTGGTGGGCTAGCAACACAGGATGAGAAGTTAAGGGTGAGTCACATTGCATCCAGCCTCCTGCAGGGACTGTGGACCAGCTGTGGGGCTGTTGCCTGTCAGGTGCTGTTGGGAGATGGGACAAAGAAAGAAAGGAAGCAAGGCAAGGGAAGGAACATAGACAAGTGAGAGAATAAGAGAGCAGGAGAGAGGTGGTCTGTAGCGGTGCCAGAGGGAGAGGCTTGGATGACGCAAACTTTCAGGCTCCTGTAACCAGAAAGGGAGAGACGTAGCGGGAGGAGAAACTGAGGGAGACAGAATGAGTTGGAGAGAGGGCGAGGGAGAGGCAGACATGCAGGCGACAGAGGAGAGAGGGAACACACCCACTTTTGTAACCTGATCAGGGAGAGCAGCCGGCTGCTAACCTCTAGTTCTAAGGGCCAGAGATTTGTACACACACACATACACACAGACTTGAACCCATTCTATTGCATGTTAAGACGGAAAAAAAAAAATCAAGCAGACTGAGAGCGATGCTGTCCTGGAAAAGAAACCACTCCCAGCAGGATGGAAAGGTTTCATCACAGGATGGAGGCGATCACTCAGATCAACTTTGGTTTGAATTGCAGTGACACGTCCTTCCAAATAAACCAAAACAATACCTGAAAGTCACCCTCCATGGCATAACGGGACTCGCTGTAGGGGTCGGGCATTCAGGTTTTTCTTTTAACTCGACAGCCATCAGATTTGGAGAAGACTAGACTGATCATAAGCACTGTTTTGACGGTCTTCTGGCTTTGTCTGGCCTCTGTGTGTACATGTCTGCAGCCACAGGGGCTCCTGCTTAAGGATGCCCATAGTCGTGCATGTGCACACACACAGAATAGGATTAGCCTAGAGAGCTGGCTGCAATCACATGGGCTCTGCCTAACACAGTGACCTGCTTGGCTGCAGATGATCCACCTCTTAAGACAAACAGAAATCAACCTCCTCCTCTCTGACTCAGCGAGTGATCAGCCTGCTTTGCTGCCTCAGAGGGAAAATACAAACAGAATAATGCATGCCTCAGTTTGAATGCATTGGTTCTACATAGATGAATGCATTGGTTTTTGTTTTCGTTTTCTTACCGTATGATCTACCGTGGTTCTTTTATTAGATTTGTTAGTTCACAGTAAATATTGGCAGAAGAGTCAATTGTAACACAAATGATTTCACTGAAAATGCCACCCTGTTGCATCAGTAAAATTTCATAATCAGCCTAAGAATATGAATTCAGTTTGGGGGCATGGATAGGGAGATTACTGCAGTTTCTTTTTGAAGCTTTGGGCTAAATGGTGCATGGAGAGCTGCTGCAGCAGTGAGGAAATTGACATTTGTGTCTGGTAGTCACACAATATTCTGTTTTTCCTTTTTTGCCTGTTTTTTTTTTTTTTTTTTTTTTTTTCCCTCCCTCTTCTCAGCGCTTCTTCTTGTGCTGTGCCGTGATGAATCTCTCCAGGAGAAGGAACCACTCTGCCGCTCAATCATGTGTGTTTTGTGCGCCCCATGTTGCCGTGTTCTTGATGTATTTGTTAGTTTGTGTCTGTGCGAGTGGCACATGCGTCAAAGAGATAAAACTGTGCGCATGGAAGACCGAGAGACGGCGATGGTGCACGATCACTCTGCTCCGCTCGCTACTTTTCTGCCCGCGCATCATTGCCATATTGCCCCGCATGATTGCTAACAGTTATGATTTCCCAAGGAAAGGAGGAGGGAGAGTGTGAGTAAAGGAAGCGGAGGGGGGAGGAAAATCAAAACAAATGGCTAAGCACTAGCATTGACCCCATTTGCAGGGAGATTTGTGTACTTAACTCGCTGATGTTTGCGTCAGGGTGCTCCATTCAAACGGGATCCCAGACCCTATTTCTGTCTCCCCCCTCTCTCACCCTAATAGGGTGCCATTGCCAGGTCATGCAGGGGGAGGTAAATGGGGGAGAAAAGTCAACCAGGGGTCATGGATATATAGATGGCAAACCTCATTGCCTCCCTGAGCACCCGTTAGCAGTATGAGGCTATGGCCATTAGGTGGGATGGGCTTGATGCTGGGCCTTTGTGTGCGTGTGTGTGTATATATATATCTGTGTGGGTATACTTGTGTGTGTCAGTGTGTGATGTTCTTCCAGTTATAATAGGAAAGAGCAATCTTCTTGCCCTGCATTTGCCCT
This sequence comes from Oreochromis niloticus, assembly GCF_001858045.2. Lineage (NCBI taxonomy): Eukaryota > Metazoa > Chordata > Actinopteri > Cichliformes > Cichlidae > Oreochromis > Oreochromis niloticus. Next base: position 7,407,285 of record NC_031977.2, on the reverse strand, counting down.
CCACTCAACAGCTGGAGCGGGGTGAACCAGAGTTCTCGATGTCGTCGTTCAGTGTCATGGCGAGGACGTGTGAAAAAAGCAACACAGTCGCAGAGCCGCGTTTTTACACTTGTACCCCTCGTTGCGGTGATTTCCCTCCAAAATGTCCCACCGACCCCCTTTAACAGATTCGGTTGATGTTAGCATCGAGCAAATAAACTGTTTTGCATCGTCCAATATAGTCCTAACGTCAGGCACTGCATATTATTATTAAAGATGCCCTAATGTGTCACTATCAGCTGATGTTTCACTGATAACAAATTAGCAAATAAAATGACATTTATGTATCATTGTCACTGCGCAGCACCAGCAATACATAAATATATACATAGGCATCAGCTATGATATTTAAACAATAACATCGGCCCAGAACCTTAAAATTGGTGCACAGCTTCATAAAACTTGATATGATTAACCTTCACATGCTTCGTTGTGCTGCTTCATGTCTTGCTGTTACAGGAGAGAACTTTTGTGCTTTTTCCCTGGATGCATGGAAGCATTTCCAGAGTTAGCGCTGCGCCACAAAAATGCTGGGAAAATGACTAAGTTGGGTGCAATGAAGTGGTTTCCACCCCCAAACCCCCAGTCTGGTGTTAGCTTGTCTTGAATTTCAGATTTTTGACTGATCCAAAGTTTTTTCAACAAGTGAAATAATTTGCCCCGCTTTCCCTTTGACAAGCACCAATTGTTTCCATTTTGACAGAAGCCCGGCCTCGTCTGACCCGCCATTAGTGTCCAAAGTTTGAAAAAAAGGCTCATTCTGTACAGCTTTAAGCTCACGCTTCGCTGCAACCACAAGCCCAGTTCTTGTTTGACACTTGGCGGTACCCGCCAGCAGAGAGATGGAAAAACTGTTTTTAACATTCACTTATTTAAAGGGCCACTTTACTCAAAACACAATGGAGGCTCTTGATGGATTGAAAATTAATTGCACGCTATTTTGGTAATGGGATAATATGAGGATTTGCTGCTCTTCTGTTCTATTTACTGCGTTGTATAAATTTGGTCAAATTAAAGCACCCACCGGAGGATAACTGGTTGGTATTTGACACCATTTTCTACTTATTTGGATCAAACAATTAATTAGTTAATTGGGGGAAAAATGAGCCAGCAGTTAATATTGAATATGATCAGTTACAGCCCTAAAGCATAACACTACACTGTCTTGGTTTGGCAACAGTTCCTAACTAATATGACTGGGGTGGACTTGAACCTGGGACACTGCAGTAAGGACTCTAGCCTTTGGTTCACGGGTCACCTGCTCAAGCAGCTGAGCTATAGTGGTATACAGAGGTAACAAAATGTTGTGTTTTCCTTGGTGGTTTCATGCTATAGCCTTCCCTGAAGCACACTGACTGTACATGCTTGAACTTTTGCACGTTTGAAATAAACGTGCATATGGGGCACAGCTGCATTGATCCGTCCCAAAGACACGTCAGATGATGTCTACCTCTGTCAGTGTGAATTTGAATGATCACTTAGTGTTACTGTGTCATGCAAAGATGTGAGCTTTCCCTCCTCTGCTCTCTGTTTTGCCTGTCTGTAGACGCAGAGTGGAGAGACAGGTGGTGAAGATGAGTTTACTCAAACTGACAACTTGTTGTATTACTGTATGTCCTGTAAAAGCTTGACTAAGATGGACAGATATTTAAATGTCTGAAAGTCATGCTAAAATATCTGAATCTGGCTGGTCATTATGTTGAAATTTAGTTTTAAATTGTCATGTTTTGATCGCCTGCAGTTGGTGTTCATACACCTAAGATGTTTTTAGCTTTGTTCAGTTTTGGCACCAGCCAGGTTTCACTTGCCGTCTTGCAGTGTGACCCTGCGAGCCACATATTAACCGCTACGAACAGATGCAACTGGCCAAGAGTCTATAGAAGCTACATTAGCAGTAGTGGCAGTGCCCAAAGGGGAGCAGTAACCTCGAGCTCACCAGTGAGTGATGTGAATGGCATTTGGCACGGGAACCTTAGCTGTGTGAGGCCTCGCGTACGGCTAACCTCACCATCCCCACAAATGGAGCCAATGTGTTGAGCAGCTGTGGAAGTGACGGCTGGAGCACGGCCAGCCCCGCTTCGTTTGATGCCGTGATTTAGCTCCGTGCACCCTGGCTAACCTCGATAATTTTTTTCTTTTTCTTTTTTAAATGGAGGGCGATGGCTCGGCTGAAGGGAGGGGGCGCACGGCACATCGCGGGGTCTTCTTACGCAAGCTGTCGCTGGAAAACGCAGCCCGGTTATTTTCACGTCACTGCTCGGCCAATGGAGCTACAGGGATTTGAGATTTCAGATGCTTTATTTACTTTTACATGCCAGCTATTGTCATAAGAGCATCAGTGCGTGTAAGCCAACCGACAGCACGTCAAGGTGTGTCTCATGACTACCAGTGTTCAGACCATCTAATGATTCTCAGAGCGAGTGTTTGTGTGTTGTCTGGCTGCGCGGCGTGCCCTGTAACAGTGATCAATGAGTTTGTGTTGGAGGTTGGGGAGGGGGCATAAGGGAAGTGTGGTGGTGGTGTTGGGGGGCCAGCTGAGATCAGGCTCCCATGTTAATGAGATCCTTGACTTGAGACAAGGACAACAGCAACGCTTTTCTCTCTTTCTCTTTTCTCCCATTGCCTTTTATTCCAACACCCCCCCACCACCACCTCCTTCATTTCTCCTTTCGTCCTTCCTTCCATTGTGCTCCCCTTCCTGTCTCACTCCCCTGTCCTCTGTCTTTGAGAGAGCTGTGCATATGGAGGGGAAACCAGGTCACCACCATTTTTTTTTTTTTAAATGTATTTTTTGTTAATAACCTATTATCCCTCTGAACACGGCATTCATGTTAACACACAGGAGCAGAGTTGACTGTTCTGTGGTTAATGGATCCATAAAACATCGGTGGGTGTGTCAGCTGGATCAGACTAGGCTGTCTTCAACTGTTGTACAACTGTTGTTGTAGGTGATTTTTTTTTTTTTTTTATTAAGGGGAAACCTTTTACTTGTATGACAGGTTTTATGTTTTTTGCCGTCTTGTAAAAGCAGGTAGCTACTAACAGTTACAGTAAGGTGTGTCTTTTTTTGGCTTCCAAATAATCCTCGGAGCCAAAATGTGTAAACGCCAGCTCAACGTAGATCCGCACAAACACGCACGCCTCAAGTTAAATGTCGGCCATGACACACAAGTCGGTTGGATAGAAGTCTGAGAGGTTTCTGGAATATCGCCGTGGCGCAACTAGCGCTTGAAAAGGAAAGGTTGAAACTGGGAAGACGACTGTTCTTGGGAAGAATTTGAGATTCACACTTCCAATAGGATTGGCTTTTCCTTTTCATTTGTAGTGGCAGTCAGTAACTGAAGCCTCGCTGTAGCGCGCGTCTCTAAACAAGGTGTCTGCGTGAAAGGCAGCACGCCCTCTCCCTCTCTCTCTTTCTCAGCTCTTGTTTACTCAAGCGCTCAGAGGCCGAGTGGGAGAAGTTGACCTCCTCCGGCATGGAAGGGGTTAAAGCGTCAGGAATGATTGAGGTGTTGGTAGCACGCAGGCTGCTCCGAGGACTGCCGCGCATTCTTTCTCTCTCCCTCTCTCATTGCTTTCGTTTTGCTTCCCTCTCCTGCCCTCTGAATTGTTATTTTTGTCCTCGCTGTCTTTTTTTTCTCACTGCGCTCCTCCTCTATTTTTTTCTCCTTGTTGTTGCTGACTTCCATTTCTTTTTAGTGAAATTGTTGACTTGTTTTGTAGATCATAGTTATTTTCATAATGCTGATGGAGATTGGTAATGACTTTTTCATTGTCACAGTATAAACTAGCGCATGATCACGATTATTTTTACGTTTTGCCTGTAAAGTTGTAAAACCTTTTCCCAGATAGAGCCGGCGCATATACGTTTCTCCACAGCTAAGGCTCTGTCCTCCTCCCGTGCTCCCTGCATGTCTCTGCTTATCTGCCTCTTCTTTGCCCACTCCATTCCTCTCTCCATTTACCTCTCACTTCCCTTAACTTTCTTATTGTATCCCCTTTTCTCTCTCAGTCCCTGCACTGTTTAGGGTGGGGGGTGCTGAAGCAGCCTGAGTCAGAAGGAAATGAACCCAATAAATCAAGCTCTTGTCCTCGTCTCCTCCCTGCCAGAGCAAGCGGCCTACCTAGCTCGGCGCAGCTACGTGCATTTACCCTGCTGTGCTGTAAAAACCTTAACACCAGCTTCACTCACTACCATGTTGGTGTTTCCTTTGTACTTTTTGTGTTGTTAATAAAGGAGAGCACCTTTATTGTTAGGGTTGTGTTGATTAAAAAGTGTCCTTGGGACAGATGATGTTGAGAGTTTCCAATAAAGATCAAATTTGTCCTGTTTTTCTGTTTCTGTCTTGGTTTGGTTTTAAATCACAAACTAACATAACCGTGCCTTCTGGGAGACATTAAGGGTTTTTTTTATCTTCTTTTTGTACCCCTCTGCTTTCTGTTAAGGCGTGCATGTGTCGGTGAAACTGCACAAGCACATGGCAGGTGACAACAAGCATTTATCCATCTAAGTGATCGACAGAGAGCCAGCTCAGGTTGTCACTTTGTGGATTCACAGTATGTTTAGTATGTTAAGAGGCCCCATCTGCTTAAAGATGAGGGTTTCAAAGTCATGATGACAGAGTGCCAGTTTCAGGGTGATCGAGGGCGGCACAGGAAGAAAGATGCACACATCACGTACTCTTGGTTTCCGTAGACAGTGTAAAAGATACCGTGATGAAAGTAGACGTGCTGATCTGACTGAAAGCACATGCCAATAAGCACCCACTGGATAGTTTTGCTTTCTGACACTTAAAACGACCTAAAATTTATAAAATGGTCTCAATGTGGTGTTCACCATGACTCAAAATAAGTGACTGAGCCCTCAAACCCAACAGAGAAGTGATTACGCAGATCTTTAAGGGCAGTTTTCCCAGAAACTACTGTTTATCGCCCCCGGTTGCCATTAAATGTGGGTTTAAGGCACTTCGGTGTTGGCTTTACTTTGCAGACCAGGAAGTTAAGTCCTTTATTTTATTTTATTTTATTTTATTTTATTTTATTTTATTTTATTTTTTTTATACTGTCTCCATGTTAGAAGCAGTTGATGCTTGCTACTGTTGTGCCTTTTCCTTTTTTTCTTTGCTCCCCTTCCTGAGCAGTGACACCTTTCGTTTGAAGAAGACTTCAGTGAGCAGAGAGCTCCAGTATGAATGCTAATGTGTTTGTGTTGATATCACATTTGCGTACCCGTGACATTAGTCGTTATAATGCATCTGACTGGAGGATGGTGTTTTATATTAGTAACTCATATTTATGGATTTCAAACCAAATATATTAGTAGTATTTTAAATCATCAGTGTGATATCTGATACAAATGATATCTGGTCTGGGTAGCACCAAAGTGTAGTGGGTTACACATTTGCTTAATGTCGAAAAGGTCCCTGGTTTGAGACCAGCAGAGGGGACACTGTCAGGAAGGGCATCTAGGGTAAAAATCTTCCAAATCAAATATGAATATGTGGTGCTGTCTGCTGTTGCGACCCACTGTGAGTAAGGGAACAGCTGAGAGAGGATTGTTCAAGACGGTTTGGTCTTTGAGAGCCCAGAAATCAAAGCATGTGCTCTTGAAAAGTTATCACAGGTCCAAGACTTGGGTCCTATTTTCAGTAGCAGAGAAGCATCTCTGTTGCATTGGATGTTTGGGCTGATATTCAGCGCAGGATTCAGACTAAATGTAAGAGGTCAGGGTGGTTTACAAATGCTCCATATTGTCTCAGCTTGCAGAAGAGTCTTCTTCCTCGGTGACTGCTGGCACGCACTGGTCCAGATGTCATGCAGAATCGTTTTCACCAGTGGGTTTTCCTTTACTCTTCTGCCACAGAGCTGAGAACATGGAAGCAGTCAGGGAACAGATGTCGTTAGGACAGTGTTTTCCATCTCAGCCACAGAGCTCTGTAGCTCCTCCAGAGTGTTCATCACAAGTGTTTTTCTCACAGTCAGTGGCTGTGCCACAGTTGCATCTTTTTTTTCTTCCAATAAACACACTGTAGTTGGGCTTTGATTTTCGTGCTTTGGAGAAGCCTCTAGTTCTCTTCTTGTTTGGTGCGTTTTCAGGCTGTTTTGTGCGTTTATAATGTTTCTTGTCCTAATGAAGTTCTAAACAGACATTGGCTGAACCTCAGAACATGTGGAAGTTATTTTTAACTCAGGATTGCTTGGCACACCTTGACAGCTAGCAATCATGTGGGCTAAGCTGTTCATTATTCAGCATTTTCTTCTTCTTTTTTTTTAAAGCAGGCTTGCATCAAAGTTGATTTTAGCAGGACAACAGGTCACCATGCAAGACTGTAACAATTTTAATGTCATAGCACAAGTTCTCCTGGCATTTATTTGTATCTGTTTGCATACAGTAACATTTATGCAGGCTATAAGTAAGAAAACCAAAGTATAAATTATTATGGCTGCATTTTAACATTAGGCTTAGTCATTCTGTTTGAAGCTGCTTAACAGATAAAAGAAAATTACTGGTGGCGTACGAGTAAACTGTCACTTCCCCTCGGGGCTTCCAGGATCCAGAAACTTTGAAGGAGAGTCACCTCATGTCCTCCCCCCTCCCCCCTCCTGTTGTGCTTGTTTCTGTGAAGTGCACCTGCAGTGCTTAAGGGATGTGATTTTTCAGCTTTATTGGACACACAAGTCTTATTTGATGTCTAACAAAACGTTATCCTGCCTTTTGTTTTCATGGACACAAACCTGGCTTAGGTTTGTGCGTGCGCGCATATGGGATATCGGGCTTGTTTTGTGCCTGAGCACACACCTGCTGCTGCCACGGATTGTGCTTTCAGGGGACCCGCTAAAAGATTCATGCAGTCGCAGAAGTGAATATCTAATGGTATGTTTCAGGGAGAAAAACGTGTCAAAATGGGACACGCTGCAGTGGAACTACGCGCCTGGGCCAGTACGAGCTAAGGAGCCCAGTCCCAGCTTTTGATCAAACAGCAGAGGAGTCAGCAGAGACAGTGACACATGATGGCAGTCTCTAACGTGACACGCCACATAAATTATACAAAGCCGCTAATCATAGTGGCTCTCGTGTTCTTCATCATCTTAAAACTCTTTGTTCAGAAATCCACATGTGCTCCAGCGGTGTTGTTGTAGCGTTCATTCAGTTCACGGTTAGCATCTTAATACACACAGCAACAGTCATCCGCTGTGGTGGGACACACAAGGCCACTTTGTTTGTTTTCATTTGTACAATGAAGCTGTTAAGTTGACTGACAGTCTCGACTCTTTTTTTTTCCCCTTCCCCTTTCTTCTCTCCCGCGTCCCCCCCCCCCCCCCCCCCTTCCCTTCTGCTCTGTCCCTCTGCCAGCCGGTGGCGGAGCCCATCCCCATCTGCAGCTTCTGTTTGGGGACCAAGGAGCAGAATCGCGATAAGAAGCCAGAGGAGCTCATCTCCTGCGCCGACTGTGGCAACAGCGGTGAGTGCCGCCTACAAGACTCTGCACTATTCAGGTTTTGTAGAGAGAACAGATACAGCACAAGAGGAGCCAATCAGCTGTCTGCAAAAACATCCATATAACTGGTGGCGACACATTAAAGAAGTTATTTAAAAAAAAAAAAAAAGCATGCATTCAGACTCATAGACTGGGGCTTTAAAATATGATGGAATCTTAGGAAGATGTAAACTTCACAGTGTGTGCGTGCACACACACACATGCACACACGCGCAGCTGTCTCTGGTGCTTCATCTTTTATGTTGCTACTTAATTGATACTTCAACTGCATTTATGTACAAACGCAGCTGCTGTCAGACATTAAAAGGCAGCTTACACTTCACTGCTTTCACCCTTTGATGGCAGTTCAATAAGTCCATAATAATCATAATGATTTTGGTCAGCATAGTAATCTTGATCATTTAACACTGTTATTCATTAAGTCGACAGATATCGTACAGTTTGCACTTAAACACACATCTTCTTTTCAAATAAGGGATTTCCTTGAACATTAATTCAAATGGAAAAAAACAGATTATCACACAAGGTGGCAAACAGGCTTGTGATAAATGGCCCCAGATTAGCAGGTGTTGACCATCTTGCAGTGGCAGGACCCTGCACACTTCAGCTGACTCCCACATCCAACAAACACACACTTGATAGACTCTAAGCAGTGTGGAGACAGAGGCCCTCTTTTGATTATCTTGGCTGATATGTACTAAACTAGGAAAGAGTTGGAGCTGTTGGGGACAAAAACACACCTACAAGTACACATTGGTATTAACAAAAGGCCTGCGGGTGATTTATTTATAGTGAAAATTAATGCAAAAGTTAGTTTTGTATTCAGATTATTTTGTTTTCACAGTTGTTTGGAGCCAATTTCGTAACTGAAATTGATACTTAATTAACCGCCCAGACCTCCACTTGATTCGGTCTAAGTGGCTACGCTTTAACTGAGCGGGCGGGTGTCGTTCTTAAACTGAACCCAGTTGATATTCCTGGTTCTGTTTTTTGCTTTATTGGCATACAAGTTGTAGTACTCCTGCTAAGGCCCGACATCTCTTATCGGAAGCAGACGAGCGTGTTCCTCTTCTTCCCTCAGAGGGGTTTCGTCCCAGACAAGGCCGTCTTGTTTACCGCTCTTCAAACATAGCAAAAGCACGGCTCTGACAGATTGTCATTTATGTTTTAACACAGTCTTTGCAGCCAGGTTTGATTCAGTGAGGGCTTCCAGTTCCAAAAGGACTTCTTTTTTTTTTTCCTTCAATGATGCAAGTGGGTCATGACTGTCAGTCAGCAGGAAACATAAAAAAAAGAGAGTGTGAGTGTGAGAGAAAAGTGTGTGTGATGTTGACGTGCTTGTTTGTGTATGTGTGTCTGTCTACCTGCAGGCCACCCGTCCTGTCTCAAATTCTCCCCGGAGCTCACAGCGCGAGTCAAGGCTCTGTGGTGGCAGTGCATCGAATGCAAGACTTGCAGCAGCTGTCAGGATCAAGGAAAGAATGCGGTGAGTGGATGAAGGAATATGGCGTCCTGGCAGCCTGACAGTCGCTGTGAACGCTCGATCCTCAGCTTAAGTGCCAGATAGAGACGCTGATAGACATCAGCGTCTCTATCCAGGGATTGATCCTGGGAATGAGCTATTTTAGTCAGCATCGGCATGATTTCACTCTTTTCTCTTACTTGTCAGGTGAGGTATGATTGTTATTCAAATGTTTGTGGAAAGGTTAAGAGGAAAATTCACAACATGCTGCCAGTTGCACAATGATGAAACAGGCTATGAGGACGGAGGGAAGGCAAAGTATGCAAAACTCTCATCAAAATATGGAATTAAAATGAGCTCAGCAGCTTTGATCAGCGGTGTCACCTGTATTTACTTAGTGGATTATATGTTGTTCTACTGCTCGTGTGTTTATACCCACCTGAAGATGATTGTCATTATTTTGTGTCTCTCTGCAGGACAACATGTTGTTCTGCGACTCTTGTGACCGGGGCTTCCACATGGAGTGCTGTGATCCTCCTCTCACGCGGATGCCAAAAGGTAATTAAACAAGACTCGTAACCCGTCTCCATTATCTGCTCCGAGTCCAACTCGTACCTGTTATTCCTGCGATCGACCACACAGCGCTCCTACATTGCTCTTCTGCATCGCCGTTATGATGGCAGTTAATGATTAAACCATCTCCTGAGCTGATGGCTCTCACTCTAATGCATCACTGTTAAGCACTAATGCATTACAAGCTTCCCAGAGCCTCTTTGTATGTGCACCGAAGCCTGTCCTGTCTGAGTGCGTGAACACTTCCATTTTTCCTCTTCGTCTCCCAGGCATGTGGATTTGTCAAATCTGCCAACCAAGGAAAAAGGGAAAGAAGCTTTTACATGAAAAGGCTGCGCAAATCAAACGGCGCTACAACGCACCGCTGGGACGGCCCAAGAACAGGTACACAAACACCTTCAACTAATTCTGTCTGAGGCGATGTCGCTGTGATGGAGAGCACCTGTGTCTGCTTCATCACAGACCCACGGTGTTTTAGAGTATGGAGGACTTAGAAGCCACTTAGTAATCAGATGTTTTCTAAGGGGCTTATAATGGTGTCTGTCATAATTAACGTAAAAAAAAACATGTATAGACTGTGATCAAATAATCTAATAAATGGTTAAATTAACGGTGAAGTTTACAGAAGTAGTGAAACCTACTAGTGCTTTATTTTATTTAAAATGAAATAAAATGCATTTAATAGGATTAATAGTAATTAAATAGTGCCAATCATGACACTTTATTATTATCATTATTTTCTTATGTTTAATATTGGCTGTTTTGGTTCTTCATACTAACGAATGCTATGCAGAAATTTGAGACACTAACAGTAATGAGATCTTACCCTTAAAGAGTAATGCCAAAGGTTATTTTTAGTGCCGAGTATTTTTTTTGTCTATATAATGATGCAGTAAGGTGGTTCCAAGTATGTTGGAGATCATGCACACAGTGATTGGTGTGTAGCACACTGTGGCAGACACAGATAAATGCATGTTTAGGTGGTTTTTGCACTGCAGAGTGAATACAGTGTGTGACCGATTGTGACTTTGACCCTAACACTTTTGTCTTCTGCAGGCCGGGGCGGCCCTTTAAGAAGCTGGGAGGGCGCGGTCGGCGGAAGCGCTCGGCCTCAGCAAACTCTTCCTCCAGCTCCTCCTGCGAAGGTTACCCCGGAGACGATAGGCTGCTTTTTTCCATGCGGGAGGACGGCGACCTGTCACACAGCAGCCTGCGCTTCAACAACAAGACCAAGGGCCTCATCGATGCCCTCACAAAGTTCTTCACGCCATCTCCCGAAGGCCGCAAGGCGCGGCAGGAAGTGGTGGACTACTCACAGCAGTGCCGCATCCGAAAGAAAGCCAGTCGCAAAGGCGAAGGAGACGACAGAGGTGGGAAAGATCAGCTTGTTTTTTCGTTTTTGTTTCTTGCTCATACCATCAGACAGTTTCGATTCACATTTGCCATGAAAACATAAAACTTTGAGATAAAGTGGCGTACATAAAGACATGTTAATGATCTGTTATGTTTAATGAGAGAGCAACAGCACAGAAATGAAACACAAATGGTAAAAAAAAAGTTAATATCTGAATCAAATACATAAATTGACCTTTAAAAAAAACATGCTCTATTTTCATGAGTCCTTTGCAGGTGCTTTGCTTACAGACTCTGTAGGTATCAGCTGTTACTGTGAAGCATTCACATTGCTTTTGTGTTCTTTGTCCCTCTTTTATAGATGATTCAGCCGTGATGTTACTTATTTTGAAATTGTAGGTCAAAGCTAAAAATCGTGTGGAATTGCTTTATTTTTTTTCCTCAGCCAGAGAAAATGATTGCTTATGCATTTAAAGAAATTGCTTTTGTAATTTGAAGTGCCCGCCTGCAGTTCTGTTTCCATTGAAATCTCTTAGAGTAAAAACACAGAGTTATAAGTAATGAATAAATGTGACAGAGCAGCAGCGCTTCCTTCAGGTTTCTGCAGCACCCATGTGTGTTTTAGAAAGAATGAAGAACACCCTCATCATCCATTATCACAAGTCTCTTCCACCCTTGCCTGTGTTGCTAATGTGCGTTTACTGCCTGCAGCTAGCAAAAAAAATAAAAGACTGTCTTAGCTATCAGCTAACTTAATAAATATGTGGAAAATAACCTGGCAGCTTTAATTTAGCTGATAATATTTCATGTCACGGGGTTTAGTGTGACTAGCATGCTGTTTTTGTGGAAAACTGCAAACTTGTTGAACAGCTGGTGTGATACAGACACAAAGTTTTTGATTGCTCTTAATTAAGGTCAGGAGTGAGATTGTTGTCAAGTGTAGGAAAACAGTGTCTTTCGCTTTAACCAGGCTTTGCTGTGTACGCTGCGTGTGTCACGCTGAGATTACAGACCGCAGCTCAAGCACAAATGACGCCAAACCGCAGCAAAGAGCGCACAGCGGTTTTGTTCCCGTTCATTCGATCGATGTATTGTGAAAAAAATGCCTTAAGAACAGATCATATGCCAAATTGGACGTACAATTTGCGCTTCGCTGCATCATTAAATCAGAAACGGTGCGGCCTGTACGTTCATTCTCCACACAAGCTGAGGGAGGCTGATTTGTTGTGAAGTAATTAGAGCAGCGATCACTGGGCGCAGCGTGCGTGTCGGAGATGTGACTTATTTTGGAGACGGAGGAAAGCGTGGCCGGATGAAGAATGGCGGCGACGGGAGCAACATCCTAAAAGATGTCTCAGAGCGGTGGAGATAAGAACGCCCGCTTCCTGTCTGAACTTTCAGAATAAAATGGGACTGATTACGGATGAAGAGATTCGTGAGTTGTAGCTTCAGCCTTGAGTTGAAGTAACAGGCTTTGTATCCACGCCAGCATACGCACAACTAATCATGTGATTCACATGAATTCAGCTACTTCTCTTGGGGGAATTTTGATTGCATTTAGGGATGCTTCTCACCTAAATGTTACTCTTTCTAGCATCCTGTGATTTCAGGCTTTAATATAAGAAAGTGACCTGTTGTAAGAGCCTCACAGCTGTTTGTTGTGAAGCGCCCTGAAAGTCAGCAGACATCTTGGGATTTGAAATAACTTCTGATTGTGTTTCAATCCCCAGACAATCAGGAAGGCAGCGACTGGCGTGACGAAGATGACAAACTGCCCGGCCACGAGAACCTGACGGAAAAAGACATCGAGCTGTTCAGACACATCCAGGAGCTGGCCCTACAGGTACGCGTGATTATTACGAGACAACAGTGGGGAAGGGAGACGCTGAACACTGGCCAAATTAGACAATGAGATTGCATCAGCATGGGAATCTGAGAGCTGTGAGTCTGGGACTGAGGCTGCCAGACTGGAGGGTATACACGTAAATCTCAATCGTGGTGAGAATGTGGTCAGAAAGAGCCGAGTCAACAGCGGGCTGGTTGTAAGAGATGAAGCTGCTGGCTCACAGAGGGCTGCAGGCTCTGTGTGTGTGTGTGTGTGTGTGTGTGTGTGTGTGTGTGTGTGTGTGTCAAAGAAGTGCAGGAAAGAAATTAGGAACAGCTGCCAGATTCAATATGGATATTAAAATGATCCATTATCATAGATGCAGCACACACAGGCCGTGACCTCCAGATGCAAATGAAGTGGATTGAATTTAGGACAGCAGCTTTACGACAAGCTGATTAGTCTTTACTGTTGTTGTTGGACATTTGCTTGAATTTCACATTCTGCTTGTGATTGATGCCAAACTGTGCTCCATAAACAGAAGGGCAAGCCCGGCTATAGTAAAACTACCCATGAATGTTTAAGACTGGGTCTCGATAAAGCACGTAAAACGAGTCTTGTGTTTGATGGTGCGATGACTGAGCGGGGCATCGTTAATGACAGTGTTCTGATCGGTTAGTCATAGAGGAAGTGTAAATTAGCCACATTAATGGCTTGTTTTAAGGGAATAGTGCAGCAGTAAACTGACCAGAGAGTGGGTGTGGGGTTAGCAACATGGGAGTCGTATTAAAACGCTGTTGTAGATGTGGAATAGCCACAGTGGTGTGTAAGTGTGTGAGTTAATGAGCAGCACTGTTCCAGGCTGGGTGACGGTGAATATCATGTACGGTGAGTACATGAAGTAAGTGGCTGGGAAGGGCAAACCAGGAAGATCCACTTAAGAGTAATGTAAACTTGAGAGTTCAGAGTAATAAACCTGGTGCCCTCTCCTGCTGTAATACCTGTAACAGTCTGAGATACTCTGCTGATGATTCCTGGTGTCTCTGCTTGGCTCATGGCCTGCTAATCCCCCACCAGTTGTAAACCTGTAGCTAACCATAAACATCTCTGCCTTTTCCCTTCCCCCAACAGAAAGTCGGCGTGACGGGTCCGCCAGACCCTCAAATGCGCTGCCCGTCAGTCATTGAATTTGGCAAATATGAAATCCAGACGTGGTATTCATCTCCATACCCGCAGGAGTACAGCAGGTAAGCTAACACACCATAATGTAACGCAACAGCATGAGATACTTAGCTCACAATCCTGCTCGTAGGTGTAGAAATTACCACCTGAATATTGGAGCTCGTCAGAAGCCATTTACACTGCCACCCTCTGTGACAGGGATCCGTAGTCAGAGGTGTTTTTAAATGTGTATTTCTGCAGTTTGTTGCTGTTCGGTAAAATTCATCCCACTGTGTACGTTTCTGTCTCAACAATTTAAAATACCTGATGGATGCAAACTGGAAAAGTGCGCACAGAAAAAAGGCGTGAGAGCAAAAATATCAGTGTTTATTCTAAAAAAATAATCAGAAGTTCTTAAAGCCTTCACATTTAATTGTTCATTAAATGTCATTTGGAGGAAAAACGAGCCCAGTTTGACATTTGCCTTTGTTACATCACCAGTCCAAAAATAGCCAATTGTTATAAAAGACCAATAAATATTCCAGCTTAAGAAGAAAAATGTTGGGATTTGTTTGTTTGTGTAGCAGACCCGTTAAAACCATTCCTTTTGTCTTTGCGCTCCCATTTCCAGACTACCTAAACTCTACCTGTGTGAGTTCTGCCTGCGCTACATGAAAAGTCGCAGCATCCTCTACCAGCACATGAAGAAGTGCAACTGGTTCCACCCTCCTGCCAATGAGATCTACAGGAAGGACGACATCTCTGTATTCGAGGTGAGGAAGTCGCAGATGTGGCTTTGTTGTTTTGTTTTGTCTTTAAATTTTGTTGTTGTTTTTTTAAAACTGGAGAGAACTCGCTGGGAATAAAGTCTTTCAAAAACCACTAAAGAACTTCTAAAAACACCAGCAACTTCCAGATGGCACAATAAAAAAGCAAAAATCACACTGAAAGTATTTTCTGCATGCAGGCGCTTAAGAATTATTTTAATTCACGCTGTGCTTCTTACAGCAGGATCCTCTCTAAGATGTCTTTGAAACACACTAAAGCAGGCACAGTTAACAGACCCGCAAATGCATTCATGTATCCAGTGAAACAGTACAGTAGCCATTATTGTGATATTGTAAAAAGGCTGGTACGTAATACGCAGTATGTCGTATAGCTTCGTCTTATATTTTACAGCCTCAGCCAACTGAGGACAGTGGGGGAAACTAAGACCACAGTTCAGTACAATTCCTTTTTTCTTTTTGGTCCTTTGCTCCTTCGGTTAAGCAGATGTATTGATGGTGTCACCTGAAAATACTTTTGGCTGCTTCCTCGCCACAAGCGGTCACCACAGCGGGCAGCTCAACAAGTTTAACCTGGCAGTTTTTACACTGGATGTACTTCCCAAGCAGCCCCAAAGGGGATTTGTGTTTCCGTCTGGAATTGAACCGAGTGACTGTGTTAACCATTACACCATTTGAGGCACATTCATCAAATAATGCTGCACTGTGATGCTATAGTTAGGTTTAGTTGTGTATAATGAGAGTACTGAGAGTTACTCCCAAGCCTGTTGTGCAGAATTGAATACATAATCGTTAGGTCAAATGATGGTTGAATCCAGAAACTCTGAGTTATGAATAGGTGTAGTTACAAATCAGGATCTGGAGAAGCTCATTTGAGTGTTTTTCTGCTCTTTTCGGTTTATCTCAGACATCAGGGAGGTGATGGATTGAATACAAGACTGGCTAGGTGTCAGTGATCTTTGATAAATTTGATAAAAGTGCAGAAGGTGTAACAGCTAAGTAACGGTGGCCAGCGCTGTAACAAAGAAAGACGACTTCTGTTCATTTTCTGTCACCGATGACGGAAAATCTGACGTCATTTTGACAGTTTGGGAAATGAGAGCGATTTACTGCAACATAAATAGTTGCTCTAAAGGCCTTTCGCTTTCTACACATGACATAAAGCATTACGCTGGCGAATCCTCCCTCGAGGTATTGGATTGTGTCTGTGTGACCGCACTCCAAGACCCCGTGACCTTACAGAGGAATGCAGCTGCTCCCTGCTGTAGAAGTGCATTCCAGGATCAGAAGGTCTCATGTTCAGACTGGCCTCGCTGATCTGACTTCCCTGAGAGAAGTGAGAAGTGATTCCCTAACTGAAAATAAATAAATAAAGGTACTTTTGATTGCTCCCTTCATCACCACAGCGGATGGATCCACATCCTTGATTCGGCACAGTCTTTATGCTCGGCGCCCTTCCTGATGCAACCCTCGCTTAGGACCAGCACTTAGGCCGGGTTTGTGTATACTCCCGGTTTGCGTATAGTTTCTTACATGTAAGGTGAATTTGTTAAGTGTTAGTACTGGAAATTCCACTTTGCTGTCTGGTTGCTGATTAAATTCAGTCAGACGTTGTTGCAAAATAAAATAACGATCACTTGCAGTGATCTCCTAACGGTGGTTTGAGTTTGAGTTTAGTTTATATTTACCTGTTTGGCTGCATTGTTTTAGTGTCTTGGCTGTCCCAGCAGAAGAAAATCAAATGAAGTCATCTGCTTAGTGTGGTTTTAACTTGATAATCATCTTGCCTGTTCATGCACTCATAAAATAAATAAACACTTTGCTTTGTGTATTGGGCTTTAAGCATTGCCTGCTTTTACATGTATCTCATTGTATATTTAAAAAAGAAAATTAAAAAGGCAATTAATGATGGCTTACTTGCCACTAGATGAACTTTTATCTAGTCTTCTTGCCGCCTCAGACCTGCACACAGTTGCTCAGTGCAAACCCACAAATCCTTTCAAATGTTTCCCACGCTGCCTGTCCAATTTTACCCTTTATTGGAGAAAGTTTCAGCATAATCGCAGAGTTTAGCATAGCACAATGCTTTCCCACCAACTATACAAATATATCTTAGTCAAAAACCCTTAAAGTGATTGTGACATCCTCACCCGCCTTAGTGGAATATCCTGTTCTTTGTATCAAAGTTATAATGAGACGAATTTGCAGTTAAGCACAGCGGCCACTGAATTGAGTGGATTGTTGTCTGCAGGACACGGCCGTCGAAGCTTCTGTTTTCCTCCACTCTGCAGTCCTTTCCTCTCTCCGCGGAGAGCATAGATAACTGGCCGTCTGCCAACCTGAGCCTCCCTCCGTCTCTTTACCACTCATCGTTTCTCTCCTCCAGCCTCTGTGTATTTCGGAGTCTACAGGGACACAGGGGAGATCATAGCCTAACACTAACTTCTAATCCATTCACCTTCACTCTGCTCCACAGCTCCCTAACAGCAGCCTGGAGATTTAACTCAGCACTTTAGTGTTTCAGGGATGAGAAAGTAGCTATTTAGGAAGTCCTGTGCTTTGCACTGATTTGTGTTTTCTTACCAACATCTTTCAACAGGTTGATGGGAATGTTAGCACAATCTACTGTCAGAACCTGTGTCTGCTCGCTAAACTGTTCCTGGATCACAAGACCCTCTACTACGATGTGGAGCCCTTCCTTTTCTACGTCCTCACCCAGAACGACAGTAAAGGCTGCCACCTTGTTGGCTACTTCTCCAAGGTAGTATGGCTTTTAGTTCATCTTCCGCCGCTCAACTTCTCTGCAAAGATCTGTTCGGTCTGGATTTTGTGTTTTCTTGACTCTCCCACTATTTTTAAAACAAAATACAGCTCTGTTGTCAGATTACATAAACACTTGCTCAAAAATATATATATATTTATTCGGATTAAATGAAGCTGAAATAACTTCCTAAAACATACAAATGCTCATGTGGTGTCCCAGATAAATAGTGGCTGCTGTGAGCACCATTGTCCCTCTGTGGAGTTTGCCTCTGCAGGTGCTCCCATTAACATGCCACCTCACTGCCAAAGCACAGCAGTTAGGGAGCAGACACAGCACCATTAACACCCAGCTCACACCCACACAGACCTGCTTTATAACGTGGTTCCATTATTGTTTTTCTTTTTTTCCTCTAATGGTTAAATGTGTCTGTCTTTCTTCTCTTCAGGAGAAGCACTGTCAACAGAAATACAACGTATCATGCATCATGATTCTTCCACAGTACCAGCGCAAGGGCTATGGACGTTTTCTCATCGACTTCAGTAAGGGCTACTTATTTTCTAAAAAGAAATAGAATGATCAAAGTGTGGAGTTTGAAATGAGAATATTGGGCTCACTTTAACTGAACACTGATGGTTCCTCTTTTCATAGACATAATGACTAAATTCAAACATTTGGCTCATGATGCCCTTGTCTCCGGTTCCTCCTTCCCTGCAGGCTACTTGCTGTCAAAGCGAGAGGGACAGCCAGGATCTCCGGAGAAGCCTCTGTCGGACTTAGGTCGGCTGTCTTACATGGCCTACTGGCGTAGCGTGGTGCTGGAGTGTCTCCATGAGCTCCGCGACCGGCAGATCACCATACGACAGCTCAGCAAACTGACGGGGATCTGCCCCCAGGACATCACCACCACCCTGCATAGCCTCAACATGCTGGAGCAGCGGGGAGACCGGTCAGAAATATACTCCATATTTTTTTATATGGCCCAAATATAAACAAAGTCGTTCTGCTTGTGCTGCTATTGCCTAATTTTTTAAAATTGAAATGCTGATTTTGCTGGTTTTCAGTCTAAGCAGCCAAAACGTTTCACTAAGGTGACCCAGTGTAATTTGAGAAAGACCAAGGGAAAATATGCAGTAAATGCGGTTACGGTAGACTCAGATTTTTGATGTGGAAAAAGTATTTCAGTGGCGGCACAAAGAAAACAAAACAGCAAAGCCGTCTTAAGCAGGTACACAGACATGTCAGTGAAAAGTTTGGTCCCCCTCGTGAGGTTTTTAAAAAAAGCCTAAAGTCTTAAAAACTTAGAATTGAGATTTCAAAAACAGCCAGACAAATTTTGTGACACTGAAACTTAACATTCAAACGACATTTGAACAAGCAGTACATAAACCTATATTTTCACATGCATTGCATAAGCTGGTTAAGCTGCATTAGTTTGACTGCACCCCAGACGCTCAGCTATGAAGCTAGTGGTAATGGGATCTCACATGCTGTCCAGAGTCACACGGACAGCCACTTGTGATTTTAATCAGTTAATCGTCCAGAGCCAGGTTGCACTGCACTCTCCTGGTGTTTGTAGTGGTACCACCAGAGTCAGGCTGTCCAGCTGTTAGGATGTTAGCTAGTGGATCAGTGGCAACGGGCACCTTCACTGTTCTCAAAATTAATTTTCAGCAAAAGAAGGATTTGTTTCTTATGTTATTAGACCTCATAGACCTACAAAACAACAACATAAAAGTTGACTTGCATCTAACTGCAAAGGACACTATGTGCGGAAATGTCACAGTTTGTAAACTGAGGTGTCCTGGGAGCTTACTAATCACATGTGCATTGTGCCAGATGTTAAAAAAGCAGCTTCTTGGCACTGTAGACTTTTAACTGTGTTGTCAAAAAAGATCTATTTTATTGATCCTGAATATTTGGATGACTGTATCACAGATGTGTCGATTTGTGTCAAATAATGCAGCGAAGACTCTGTGTCTTTACTGTATGTGGGCTTACTGCACTTACTGTCAGTTATTTTTAGGTGCACCACAAAACACACATGCGTGCAGGGTTTTTCCTGACTGAGAATAGATCTTTGGGGGCTGGGGGCTGCGCATGTAAGCATCAGTGCTCTGCACGGCATAAAGATTACAGTGCAGCAGATAAGTGAAATGATCTTTCAGAAGTGCATATATGCACTAAGTCTGTCTGTCCCTCTGCAGCCAGTTAAGAGTTTTGCAATTTGTCCATTCTTTATTTTAGAAGGTTTTACTCTTGATTTGGGCTTCTGAGTAAAAAAGTAAGTCAAATTTGTAACTTAAAAACTTCTTGGTCTCATGAAAAGCAAAGTAAGCGCAATGAGATGTTGCACCAATGGCAGTGCTGTGCAGGTCGAGGTTTTTTACCTCTTTGAAAGCACCATGATGCATGCAGCTAAGTAATGTATTCCAAGCGTGAGGACTTTTCTTTTATTCTAAAATTTGGTTGACACAACTTGTCTTCACTTTGTTTTTTTTTATTTACACAAAAAAATCAGTCAAATGTGTATGTTTTGACATTTAGATCATTCAAAAATGCAAAACTTTGTCCTTATACTTTATCCTTACTCGTAAAAGAGTTTATGTGCCAATTTTGGTCCTTGTATCCACCTGTGAATGATTTATCTGCTGCACTCGAGGTGCTCTGTTACAGCTTTGTCGGTTTTATAGACAAACATGTCTGTTGTGGCTGAGTAAATAGAAGTCCAGTTGACGTAATTGGTTAAAAAATGGTTTAACTGCAGTGCTTGTTATTTTCCTTTGGCTCGTGCTAATACCTCTATGGGCAAAGCAAAATGTTTCTATTCAAGGAAAAAACAAAAAAATCCCTGAACAGTTGGCGTGGCTGCACATTTACCTGCACGGCCATATTTGTCTGCAATGTATCAATGCTTCAATGTAGAAAAATGTGTGTACGGAGGGCTCATGCTCCCGTCTGTTTTTGCTTTGACTTCGTTAGACTCATCCTGATGCGAAGGGAGAAGTTGGTGGCCAACCACATGGCTCGTTTAAAGGCCCGGCCACGACAGCTGGAGGTCGACCCCGAGTGTCTCCGCTGGACTCCTGTCATAGTAACAAACACCGTGGTCTCTGATGCTGATGGAGATGATGACGATGATGAGGAGGAGGAGGAGGAGGATGAGGAACCAAAGGAAGAGACTTGCAAGGAGGTAAAGATTGCCTTTGCATTTGTGAAGATAATAAATTGGAGTCAGACTTGCTTTCTGGTGTAATAAATTTAATTGTATATTTTCTAAACAGATTAAGCCGAGTCACAAGGTCCCACAGATGCCCTGGCATGTGCGGCAAGGGAAGAAGGATGAAGACGAGGAGGAGGAAAGGAAGACCTTTCTAGGATTTCCGATTGGCCAAAGCTCTCCAATTCCTCCTCCAGTCCGATGCCCACCGCCTGTACCAGAACCACCACGACCCCCTCCGCCAACAAACGGCGAACGCAGGCCACGAGGGCGCCCGCCCAAAAACTGGCCTTGGGGTAAGGTGAAGGACAGCGCGCGGGTGGGACGGCCACCCAAAATCCGTCCAGTGGAGGATGAAGATGATGAGGATGAGGACAGGTCAGAGGGGGTAAAAACCACAGCCACTGTCAACAGCCCGCCCTCCCTTTTCTCCTTGGACAGACAAGCGGACACGACAACCTTTCACACACTCGACATGAGCAGGCACCCTTCCATAACCCCCCACGCGAAGAGGCCGGCCACCGAGGAAAAAAGAGAGGCCCGAAGCCCAGACTGATAGAAGGTCCTGGAGAGGGTCACCCACAGCTTCCTGTGATTCCCAGGCTGAGCGAGTCTTCTCCAGTCAGGAAGAGCCGCTTCAGTGAGAGCAGCGAAGAAGACGAGGATGACGAGGATGAAGATGACGAAGAGAGGGGATGCTCCCCTCCTATGCTCACCAAGTCAGGGCTCAAATGCAAGGTTAGACATGAATAGTTTTTCTATTTTCATCTATCATAATGATGATAATGATAATGATAATCGCAAAAGTAGCTTCCTGCTTGTGAAGTTGTCAGTTTGCTCTAAAGCTCATTAGCACATCTTAATTCCTTGTCCCGTTTCCACCCAGAAGCCCATGAGGAAGCGCCGCTTTCGCCCACGCAGCCACCCTCACAGCAGCGTGGTGACTGAGACCATTTCGGAGACCACGGAGGTGTTGGATGAGCCTTTTGTAGACTCTGACTCAGAGAGGCCTATGCCCAGGCTGGAGGAGGAGACTCCACTGGGTCACCCGCTGCGCCGCTACCCCCAACCGCAGTCTGCTCTGAGGTTATCTGACCCTGCGCCAAAGAGGGGCCGACTCTCCAACCTCACAGATTCGGAGGAAGATGGTGAGCAGTGATGGAATGTGCAGGACTACCCATGTATGGACTAATCGTACATACATGGGTAGGACTTTGGCAAGGCAATTCCAAAACCTTTGTGTTAGCCTGCTTTTTTCCATTCCACAACCAGTTTTAATGTGTGTTTCTGGTTATTGCTTTGATGCTGGCATAGTTGTGTCCAAGTTTAAGGTTGTCCTGGAGATTACTGAGGTAGTCTGCCTCCTTCGTTATTCCATCCGCTCTGTTAAGCGTGCCAGTTCTCTGAAATAAACTGCAGATTTTAGTTGAGTTTTAACAGAGGCTTCTGTCTTAGATTGCAGCCTCTCAGTCCATGTCAATGTAAAACTCACCTAATGTTGGACAATGATAAAAATATTCCAGTAACTTCCCATTTATGAGAGATGACAATCCTAACGATGTCTGCATGGGGAGGGTGAAAGCTTGGGTCTTCTTCCTGGCCTTGTGACAGTGGTGACATCTCCAAGTAACTTCTACTCTGATGTACAGTTGTTTGAACTGATGATTTTGGACGAGTTACTGGCACCTACTGACATTCACTGGTTAAGATGGAGTTTAGTTATTTAGTCCCTGAAACTGTTCAGAGGAATAGTTGGAAAGCCAACACATTTATTTTCACAGCCTGATCAGAACTTTGTGCAGTAGCTGTATCTAACCACTTCATCTTCTCTCCTTTGCAGAGCTAACAACTATGCCGAAGTCTGTAGCTGCTTTGACAGCAACCCCATCAGAGACCCTTGGGGCCAACCCTGAAGTCCCAGTCAAAAAGAAGAAAGGCTGGCCCAAAGGAAAGAGCCGCAAACCACAGCACTGGAAGAAAAGAGGCAAGCCACCTGGCACAGGACCCAACCAGAGAGCAGCTGCAGACGGCCAGCCCCAAAGTGGGAATCCTCAGCAACCCAAAATCAAGATGAAGCCTGGTCGCAAGCCCCGGAGCTGGTACCTGCAGCGGGCTCAGGAGGAGGCGGACAGGCAGGAGCAGGAAAGACAAAGGTTGCTGGAGCAGCAGCAGATGGACAAAGTTCCTCAGCTGCTGCAGACAGATGACCGGAACAGCAAGCAAGTCTGCAGAACTAACACGGACAGAGACGTCAAACAAAAAGACTCTGACGAAGAAGATGACTATCTCCCTAAGCCCGTTGAACAAAAGATGCCCAGAAAGCGGGGGAGACCGCCCAAGAACCGCCAGCCACCACAGCCTACCCCCAAACCACCTCCCACCTCTGACCCGGAAGAAGAGGAGGAAGATGATGATGAGGACACCGAGCGAGCCTGGGAAGAGGACAAACCTAGCCGGCCACCATCCCGTCCACTGCTTTCCCCTTCTTCCTCTTCTTCCACCTCAGGGCCCCGGGCCCCGCAGTCCCGGCCTCAGGACACGGATATGGGTGACAGAGAGGAAGACGATGATGATGAGGAAAGGGAGGAAGAGGAGTGTGGCAGCATGGGCAGTGGTGGTGGTAGCGTGAACAGGCGAGCGGCGGTCACTCCGGGTTCAGGAAGCCGGAGAAGTGACGACCACGATGCAGACGATGAGGGTGACGGACACTTAGAAGACAAGAGCAGCAGCAGTAAGAAGAGAAAAAGTCCGGACTCTGAAGACGAAGACGACGATGAAGACGAGGAGGAGGAGTCTGCTTCGCACGCAAACTCACCTCCAGTCAAAGAAGAACCCCCAGGTGTAGAGCCTTTTTTAGGCATGGAGAACAGCGTGGCCCAGGAGTATGTCAGCAAACAGGAGGAGGAAGAGGAGGAGGAGGAGGCTGAGGAAAGGGTGCAGGAGACCAAGTGCCGGCCCCCCTCAGCAGACCCTCAGCAGGAGGAGAGGAGGCGCAGAGAGCAGGAGGAGTCTGCTGCGGCGGCGGCGGCGGTGGAAACGGTCACGGCCATGTCTGTTCCTTCTGAGCCAATGGAGCTGCAGCCTCTGCACCCGGATGATAAAGACGTCACACTCTTGATGGAACCCCAGCATCCGCACTCCCACCCTCACCAGCACCCTGACTTCAAGGAGGAGCTTGGCCACCATCATCCGCACCACCCACATCACCACTCCAATGAGCTGGACCTGGAGACTATGCAGGCTGTTCAGTCCCTGACGCAGGGGGAAGCCCAGGACGAGGAAACTGAGCCCCAGCCACACCACGGCGCTTACCAGGACTGTGAAGAGACCCTAGCCGCCTGCCGGACCCTGCAGAGCTACAGTCACACGGGCGAGCCTGAAGAGGAGACCCTAGCCTTAGTGGAGGAATGTGGAGCCTCCCAGCACAGCAGCCCCCTCCCTAATCCACCAGTGCCCCCGCTGCCCAGTCAGTCTGTGCGCTCTGTGAACAGCCCGGGGCTGCAATCGGGCATCGTGGATACGACACCAGCAGGACAAAGGGGTGGAACTCCTGGCCCCACCGGAGCAGGGAGCAGTGGTGGTGGCGCTGGAGGTGGCTACACACAGATCACTCCAGAGCATCCCAGTTCGCTTTCTGCCCCCTCTCAGCAGAACATGGAGACGTCGCCGATGATGGATGTGCCGTCTGTGTCGGACCACTCGCAGCAGGTGGTGGACAGTGGCTTCAGTGACCTGGGCAGCATTGAAAGCACTACAGAGAATTATGACAACCCCAGCAGCTACGACTCCACCATGGGTGGAGGGGGCAATGGAACAGGAAACGGGGGCAATGGAGGAGGAATGTCTGCTGCTGTGGTTGCCGGGGCTTCAACGGCTTCAGCGTCCTCAGCGTCCTCTTCTTCCAGCTCCGCCACCCCATCTTCCTCCTCTCAGTCCAACAGCTGCTCCTTTGTGCCAGCCCCCAGCCTCACATCTTCCACAGGAAATGCCGCATCCCAGCTAGCGATGGGCAGCTGCAGCCTGATTCAGCAAACAGGACCAGGGCCCAACAGTGGACCAGGTGCCAGCAACGTGGGCAGTGCTGTGCCCCAGCCCCCGCCTCCCCCACCGCCATCCAACACCCCCAGCTGTGGCATTAAGTCTCCTCAGAGCTGTGGTGTGATCGAGAGGCCTCCCAGCACCAACCAGCAGCAGCAGCAGCAGCAATCAACAAAAAAGGTTCCTCAACAGCAGCAACAGGCGCCCAACCCTCAGCCTCCACCCTCGGCCCCGCCACCGCCACCACAGCAGGCCTTGTCCCAGTGCAGCATGGGCAATGGCTTTGCCTCCACGCCCATGATCATGGAGATTCCAGAGAGCGGAGGTGGAGGAGGGGGCCGCACCCTGTATGAGCGCATGGGTCAGGACTTTGGTACAGGGGGCTACCACCAGCCCTCGGCAACATTCAGCCTGGCCAAACTCCAGCAGCTCACCAACACCATCATGGAGCCCCACGGCATGCCCTACTCTCACTCCGCCACTGTTACCTCCTATGCCACTAGTGTTTCTCTCTCCAATCCTGGGCTGGCCCCTACACCCCACACTCCCCTTCCTCAGGGGCAGCCCACTATGACCCCACCTCCTAACCTTAGCTCTGGCTCCATGAACCTGGGCTCTCTGCAGCTGCAATGCAACATGCCCACGACCAACATTGGCCTAGGACCTCCACCGCACACACAGCGGCTACAGGGCCAGATGACTACCGTCAAAGGCCACATTTCCATTCGGTCCAAAGCCACTCAGCAGCTGGCCCCAGCCCCGCACCAGCAGCAGCTCTATAGCCGCAGCTCGGGGACCGTGGCCATGCAGGGAACGCCGCGCACGTTGGCCGTGCAGCGCGGCATGATGCCAAACCTCATGCCCACGGCACCGTATAATTCTATGAACATGACGACTCTGAACCCCATGTCAGCCAGCTACCGAATGGCTCAGCCTATGATGAACAGTGGCTATCACAGCAACCCCGCATACATGAATCAGCCAGCTCAGTACCCCATGCAGATGCAGGTGGGCATGATGGGAGGGCAGGGCTACCCACAGCAGCCTATGCAGCCCAATCACCATGGGAACATGATGTACACTGGCCCCTCCCATCACAGCTATCCAAAACAGCCACATTACATGAGCAGATGAGCAGCCAAGAAGTGAAAAAAGGAGACAGAAAGGGGCCAGAGCGTATGCTCGCTGTACTCTAAATGTCCATTAGTCCTGTTCACCCTCTCCAGTGCCTCAGAGGCACCAGTGGAGTGAAGGTGATGGGGACAGAGAGGGTCTTTGGGTTTCCTGTTTTTTGTTTTTGTTTTTTCTGTGTTGTCATTTTGTCCCTTTTTTATTTGGGCTCGTCTCCCCCTCCCCTCCCAGCTGGCTGTGTATGGGAGTATTTGGGCAGGATTTGGTGTGTACGTGGACCTCGGCCGTGCCATGGAGCTTCAGGCCAGGCCAGCACACAGGCCCAGGAGTCCACTCCTCCTCTCGACACTGAGGAGGACAGTAAGGAACGACGAAGTATGACGAGGAAAAGTCCACAGAAAAGTCCACAAGGTACAGGAGTACCTGGCCTGGTCAGACTGTGAACGGTGGTTACCGAGTATATTCAACCATGCACACAATCTTTTAATATAGGAAGCCTTACCTTGAAAAAAGAGACGATGAAACATTGCAGGTGGACTGTTGTTTTATGTTAAACATACTGTTGACCTTATTTTTGTTGTTTTGTTTGTTTGTTTGTTTGTTTTTTAATACGTGTGTGCAGTCCGACCTTACATGCTTTGATCTTTATACGTGTGGCATTCTGAAATGGTGATTACACCCTCTTGCTCTCTCAGAAATGCCCAAACATCTCCGGCGCCGCTCGGCCCCATGGCTTTTCGTGAGTTCCAGAAGAGCACAGTGGAGCAGGGCCTCGGGTGTTTGAGGCGTTTGACTGTTTTCCAGAGTCTCTGTCTTCCTGGATGGACAGTGTTGTACCAAAAACACAGCAAAGACACAGAAGAGACTAGCGTGTTACTGTCATATTATATATCCATAAATGAAACAAGTAGCATTATTTTCCAGTTTGCCGCGACTCTGAAACATTTCGATGTAAATATTCTGGTACTTCCCAATATTCAGCACACACACACACAAACACACACACATATATATACATATATATATATAAATACAAACACACACTGACTAGCTGTCTCCAATTGGTGGCTAGCTCAGGAAACATTCAACTGTTTTTGTCCACACTCCACTGACAGATGGTATACAATGTCAGCCTTTTTTTTAGCAGCTTAGGGAATGCAGAACAAACGGTGGGATTTCCATGTAACTGCTTTAAGGAAAGTCGGTTAACTATAGGTGACCTCGCCTCCTTAAGTGTTAGTGACCCAAAGAGGTCGAGGAGTCTGCTTCTGAATGGTGTGTTTTTTGTAAAATTTGTTTTTTCCTTTGGTTTTTATTTGTTTTGTTTTTGTTATTGTTGTTTCTGTGCTCCCATTGGCTAAAAATATGGCGGCGGACGGTTAGCCTTTGTGAAGGTGTGCCTGAATGCCTAGCGCAAGGTTTGGCCCTGGGATTGTAGCTCGGTTATAGAAGCAGGGTCGGAGGCAAGGATCGGAGGTCCCGTAGGGTCGTGGTTGACTTTGTTGGGCCACGTACCGGTATTCTAAGTCAAAAGAGGAGTTTTCATTTGTCATACAGACCTGGCATACAAACTTTATTTGTGTGTATTCTGTTCTGTATTTACTTTTTTTGTTTCATTTCTTTTCTGAATTTTGTCAGACTGGGCAGCTTTCTTTTATGACACAAGCTGACTCTTTTTGACTTTAGAAACCTATTGTAGAGAAAATGTTTTTTCTATAATATAAAAGGAAATTCTGACATTGATATTGGTACTGTCATTTTTTTCACTTCTGTTTCAGGAAACGACAAAAAAACATATTTTTTAGCTCGCCTCTTGGGTAATAATTACTAAGAAACTCAAAATTTAAAAAAATTACCACTCACTTTTAGTGACTTTAAGATGCCTTTAACCTCTCCATTCCATCTCATCTCTAGAGTTTTTCTATCTTTGTGTAGTATATTAATGCTATTTTAAACAAAAGGACTACAAATATCTAAAGGTTACTCGGCATTCTTTTTTTTTCTTTTTTTTTTTACTTCTGTGTGTGCATAGGATGACTTCCTTACATTTAAGAGGCATGTAAAAATGAGCTCAGTATATTTCTGTCTGTTTATATTGCTTCCCTTTTTGTATCCTTTGTAATTGTACATGTTGCGTTGTATGCTAAGAGAGAGCGCAAAATAAAAAGAGGGTGGGGGGACGGGACAGCTGGGCACACAGTGAAGGTTGATTTGAGCTCAGCTGCCTCAACTCTCGACTCTGTCCCTGTATGTATTTCCATTTTTTTCCATTTTGTTTTTCTTTCTTAGCAAGTACTTTCAAAGAACTCTGTACATTTTAACATAAAATGAAAATAAATTATGTTGAGCCATTCATGTATCCTTTGAGTTTAGCCTGATTCAGTGCTGCGTCACCTCAACCCCCTCACGTTTTCCCAAAAAGTGGGGGGAAAAGTTACACATTCATCTTTTTTTTTAAGTATGATGGCCTTGTGCAGGTTGTGTACAGAGCAACTTTTGACAATCAACTTCAAGCAAAACAAAAGTCTGAATTTAAAAAAAAAAATCACACATAACATGAGCTGAACTATCAATTAGATGTTAGTCACTGCTACTTTCCACAAGTTTATAACTTCTAGATTTACTAAATTTGTCCAAAGAAAAAAATGTTCTCAATTGCTTCTAACCTATTTTTTTTTCTTGAAAGACCCTGTGTCAAAATCTAGATTAGATTATAAACTAAAGGTCACATTTCATTTAAAAATGGTTAAATTATCCATGTAGTGTCAAACCTAATCTTAAACCTAAAACTCATTTTAATGAAGAAAAGTAATTGCCTGAAAGCATCTTTAGTTAGTTTGGAACTCAAAAACTGATCGTGAAGGTGAGTGGATGTTGTTAGTGACCAGTTTTTGGCTCAAGTGGAAATTGGACGACCCGGCAGTTCTCATCTGATTGAAATACTACTGATGATAATTAAATGATCTCCGAATAATTAATTAAGTTTACCCCATAATTGGGAAGCACTGATCTTATGCTTCAGCTACAAATTGCAAGTGGAAGTGCTTTGAACATGTATGGCCACTAGATGTCAATGTAGAATTAATGTTTTCTCATTGCCCAAACTGCCCAATGGGGGGTGGGAAAGCTTACTGTCTGACATGAATACAGTTGGTGAACCTCTCATCAGCAGATGTAGCTGATAACATTTACCAAGCACTGTATTTTTCATATATTTAAAGTTTGAGCTACAACTTTCAATACAGAACTTTTACTAGTGATGTTCTGTCTACTGATTCTCTCTTCAGATATCACAATACTCAGTGCTACATCTCTTGTAAATTGCTTCAAATTCTTCATGCTAGTTTTGCTGTTCTGATGGCACTATAAGCACATGAGTAATTTAGGCTTGAAATGACACTTGCAATATGTTATGACCCCATGTTGTGGCTTTTTCTTTAAAGGGACAAAGAAATACTCTATTCTGGAGAACTTTAAAATGAGTGATCTGATCAGTGAATTAAACATTCAGCTGGAATTTAATAGACTGAACTCATCGTTTTTGTATTCTGAAAACACTGGACACGTCATCAGTGATGCTCCTGTGATCATTCATTTTGGGTCCTTCAACGTCAGAAATCCTCCCGTCAGATGGGTACCAACTATCTGCACCATAACATCCTCCTGCTGGCAGTCAGCAGCAGTGGCCAGCCACTACTCACTGGGTCTGCCTGCCAGCTCAACCTTTCCTTCCTACTTCATATCCAATAGGAGGCTCTTTCTGCGCTCTCCCCCAGTCTTCCCAACTTCCTCCTTATTTTCTCTCCATTAGTCAACAGCTTCCACGCTGATTGGACAGGGAGACCTCTGTACTTGTCTGCCCATCTTTATGCCTACAGTCCTGCACCCGCTCTTTGTGGTGCTTCCTCTCAAATGCCTCCTTCCAGCCACCTTCTTAGGTACTTGTTAAATTTCCCTCCACCTCTTCCACCACTGTAAGTGGGACAGCCACGTCTTACACTTCCCCAGGTCTCCAGATTTTTCAGTACTCTTCAGCTTTGCTTCCCCCTCAGTGCTGTGGACACGGTTGTCCCTTAGCACCTTGTCGTACCACCTTCCCAGATAATTTACGGGATTGTCCTTGATGGATGGGATGATTTTTGCCTTGCTTAAACAGATGGCACTTGTCAGTAATGTTGAGTTTCATAATGATCATCCTCCCTTATTTCTTTGGGACGTATGTAATCTTAGGCAATGTTACCACCTTATCAAGTCTGGCTAGAACCAGTCTAGTCTGCACAATGTCTGGGAAGATGTTGTGATTGTAACATCATCCATGAAGGCTCTTTTAACCTATTGTTGCACCCCTGTATCCATTGCTGGACCTCTGGGTACCTTTTCAGCTACTGTAATGATAAAGTTCATGTTCAAGATGCAGGAGACTTTTAAGGTATACTGCTGGGTTTGGGGGCTAAAACTGCTCAAGCATTTTTGTCACTTCCTGTACTTCTTTCCATGTTGGTTTGTTGGTGTTGAGAATGATGGTGGGGGGTTCTGCCATGCCCGTTTCTGGGTGGTTGCCAAGGGGTAGGTTTTATCAGGTCCAGTATGTGTCCTTTAAAAATTGAAGGGAAGCTGTAGGGATCTTTAATGAAATGGGCTTTACTCTTCTTCTTTTCCTTGCTCAATTTCTTTCTTCTTTCTTCTTAGTCGGCTGAGGCATCCCTGAAGGCTGCTTCTGAGTTTATTTATGCCTTCCCTTTCCCCGGGGCACTTATTTTGTACCTCCTTTTAACACTCTTGATCCCTTTGCTTAAGTTGTTGATCTCCTTTCTTCTGTTTGGTTGTTTTAATGCCTTCACGTAGAGCTGCTCTAAAGCAGCTCAAAATCAAACAAAAGCTTTACTGAAATTTGGAATATTGACTCATATCATCTGAAACATGATAAAGAGTTATGACAGGTATATGTTACGGTTATACAGCTATATGTCTTTGCTGTGGCAAAGATGGTAGTGTTAGTTTTTTAATCTGTGTATTCGCTGCACTGTGTACACAAATTGTAATTGACATGTTATTAAGAATGAGCATAAGCCCAAAGTTGCTCTTGTGCATTGGTTCTTTGTTTGTCTAAATCACATTTGATAATCTTTACAGTGAACGTTAGTATAAGGCATCGCTAAGTCTCACTTTATTATGGATAAAGTATGCCTAACCCGCCTAATGGATATCAGATTGCGGGCTATTATGTGCATTTTTGTCTTTGCCTTTACAATTTTACGGTGTTTTTTTTTTTTTAACGTAATAATGAATAATAAGAGACAGATTATAGTGCGTTGTATTGTGGAGGCTGGTGTAGTCCCTCCTTATGTACATATTCCTATATTTGTTTGAATCGAAAAAGAGCTCCACAAGATGAAATCTGATCCTGCAAACAAAATGTCAGACCAGGTACATCTTAAAACCAATCAGCGGGTGATTTTTACTGGTGTTTACCGTTGTTCTCCCGCTATGAACCAATCACAGCCAAGTCACGAGCCACCAGTTTCCGCACTGTTGGCCTATGCCTCTATTAAGAAGGCGGGATTTTACACTTGGTCTGTCTTCTGATTGGTTCGCTCTGCTCTGCAATCCTTCCTCACATCAGGATCTGCTGCTCCACCTAACGGGAAGCAACGTCGGCTTAATCTTTCATTGAGAGAAAAAAAGGTGAAAGGCGAGACGAAAACGTCAGAAAATTGTCTTCGGTGAGTCACTTGCAATTTTAGAAATGGTTCCAGCGGCAAATTACAATTTCATTCGTCAAAAAAGCATCGTTAATTTAACGCATTTTAACCCCCTGGACCTAGTGACGGAGCTTTCTGTCATGAGACTGAAGCAGGAGGAGGGACGGATGTAGCATCTCGTAGACGTAGATGGAGGCCTTCATCTACAATCTAATAGAAAGAGCTAGCTAGTTAGTCACACGCCTGTTTTTCTTAAACTTGATACTTTAGCAGTTGCAGTTTTTTTAGTTGTAGAGTTATATCCGGTTAAAACTTGATAGCTTTGCCGCATGTATAATTTATATTCAGGGGTCACATTTCTCAGCCATCGCAAGTTAGTGTTTTTTAATTTCTGAAACCCTGAACTTCAGTCTCAGCTCAGTAGATTTACTCTGTTACTTGAGCCGTTCTCTTCTATAAACTAAGCACAGTGTATAGACAGTATTATCCAGAGAGCAGAGCATGGTACTCCCAGTGTCATGTGAGGTTAGGGTCTGTCTTCGGGTATAATTCTCCATTGCGCCTGCTGCCTCACTGTCACACTTAATGCTTTACTGCGACTCTTAAATAACTTTCTTTGTCTGTTCTTTAAGTTAACAGAAGCCACAGTATGTTTGCCTTACCATTTTCTCATTTAAAAACCTCTGGTGGTCTCTTGCTTTTCCCTCCCAACAGCCTTTAGCCACAATGATCCACAGCTTGTTCCTAATTAACGCTTCAGGGGATATTTTCCTGGAGAAGCACTGGAAAAGCGTGGTCAGCCGCTCCGTGTGCGACTACTTCTTTGAGGCCCAGGAGCGAGCTACTGAGCCAGAGAATGTCCCACCAGTTATCCCCACGCCTCATCACTACCTTATCAGTGTGCTCAGGCATCACATCTACTTTGTGGCAGTCATCCAGAGTGAGGTCCCGCCGCTCTTTGTCATCGAGTTCCTGCACAGAGTCGTAGACACCTTTCAGGTTGTTCCTCCCCTCTCCTTCCCTGCATGTTTCTCTCCACTTTTATCATTATTTGAAGTTAACTAAAAGTGCATATCCTGCTTGTGTGCTTTGTTCTCAGGACTATTTTGGAGTGTGTACAGAGGCGGCCATCAAGGACAATGTGGTTGTGGTCTACGAACTACTGGAGGAGATGCTGGATAACGGGTTTCCTCTGGCCACAGAGTCCAACATTCTTAAAGAACTCATTAAGCCTCCTACCATCCTCCGCACCATGGTCAACACCATCACAGGTCTTTCAATCTTTTATTTGTGCTGCTTTTAATGTTGCCTGAAATCAGGAAGTAATGCTTTGTTCATACACAGCTGAGACTTCTTTCAGTAACAATTACAATTCATCTAAATAGCACTGAATGAATTCAGTTGACAGTGTGAGCCATGGCTTATGCAGGATATTACAGCAGCTGTTTGACTCTGTGTGCATGATCCTATACTGTTAATTTCTGCTTCCAGGCAGCACCAATGTGGGTGAGCAGCTCCCTACAGGCCAGCTGTCTGTAGTCCCCTGGCGGCGCACTGGGGTCAAGTACACAAACAATGAAGCTTATTTCGACGTGGTGGAGGAGATCGATGCGATTATCGATAAATCTGGTATTTCTTTTCAACTGTGTGCTGTGAAACATGTCACTGTTTGCTTGCATTATAATGCATGGGAGACACAGTAATTATTAATCAGCAGTTAATCGTAAATGAAGTAGCTCCATAGTGTAGTAGTTTGCAAATTTGCTTAACAAGTGAAAGATCTCTGGTTCATTCCCTTTGGGGCTGCATCAGGACGGGTGTAAAATCTCTGCCAAATCAAACATGCAGAGGTACCTGCCGTGGTGACCCCTTGTGAATCAGGAAGAACCTGAAAAGAGTTTCTAGTCAGTCAGTCAAAAAATGAAGAAAATGGCCAATACAATACATAAAATGTCAGCTTTACAACACAATTATTTGTACCTGCCTTCTCTTCTAACATGTTTTTTGCTTTCTGTTGTTGTCTCTGATCAACTCAACCCCCATAGGCTCCACCATCACAGCAGAAATACAGGGAGTCATTGATGCCTGCGTTAAATTGACGGGCATGCCTGATCTCACCCTCTCATTCATGGTGAGTTTCTTTTTTTTCACAAACTCTTGTTATATTTTAAGCCCGTGAACTCTCCAGACAAATAACAGATGATTACACATGGTCATAACTGTATAGCAAGCAGGGGGTTCTCCAAGGTTCAGCTTGGAAACATTTAAATCAGTGTGCTGTACATTACAATTAATATTCAGAGTAAAAGTCAAACATGCAGTAACATTTACTTCCAAATATGTCATAGCCACACTGTGCACATTTTGGACCCGAGTACTGAGAGGAGCTCAGCTGCCAGAGAATGTATTTATTTTCTTTTATACGGCAGCATGCAGGGAGCTGATTTTCCAGAGTATCTGCACTTTGCTTCACAGCAATGATAAAACTTCCTGATAAAAGCTTCCTGTAATATGCAAGTAGGGCTGCACAAGTAATCACATTTTAATCTTGATTACAATTTTGGCTTCCCACAATTAGGAGTAAAAACACAGCTGTCCAACACTGAAAATGTGTGCTCTGCCAAAAGAACACAAAGCCAAAGCAAATCAAGCTCTCCAAAAATCACTCCCTGACGACGTGCCTGCATGAGCCCATCATAGCTATTTCCTGCACCACGCCATTTGACGTTTCCTCGACTAGTCTGGACAAGTAAATGTATGTTACAGTGATGTTAACAAGAGCAAATTGCTTGTGCCGAAAGCTGACAGTGTTACCATGCACTTATTTTTTCCTCATTCTGTGATGTCATATTTAATTCTTTAGTTATACTCTATTTTGGGCAAAACCTTTTTTAGTACAAAGTCAAAAATTTAATCGTGCAGTTCTTTAATGCAAGACAGAAACACACTTCAGTAATCAAACTTCAGCTCAAGTGATCAGCTTCTCCCTCTCTCCCCCTGCATTGCCTCTTTATTCCTGTCTCTTTGTTCTTTCTGACTCTTGCCTGGAGGTCCTTGTTGAAGTCTCTAGCAAGAGTTTTTTTTATCATGATGTGGTTTTTGTTATCCTTTAGAATAGGAAAAAAAATGAAACTAAGGAGGTCAAGAAAAAACATGCCCCACGAGGGCAACTAAAACGCTCTCTGAAACTCTGACGTCTGCTGACCCAAAGTCTGCTTCTCATCGTACTGAGATACACTAATGCTAACATTTGGAGCACAGGGAGGCAACCATCCAGATGTGGTAGTTCACTGTGCAGCAGATAAGACTGAATTTATAGGTAGATAAAGTTCAAATTACTTAAAATATGTTCAAAGAAATACGCTCTGATATTTGGAGGATCATTCTATTATGAATTTAATAAAAACAACAGCGTGCGATTTTGTTATTTCATTGCAACAATCTGATCGATATTATGACTGGACCTCTATTGGACTTTAAAAACTGTCAACCTCTCTGTTTATAGTGTAGCTCTGCTAGTTTTGACTAGAGGAAAGGTCAGTGTAAGTCAGACTCAACTGCGTTTTTGTTTTAGGTTACTCTCCTGCCTACTTTATTTACAAGGTTTAATTGTTGCATCCAACAGTTATGGTGTCCAACAGTTTGAAATATTCAGTGCAAATTCCTTTGAAGAGTGTCTAATCTGAACATCCACAAAAATTTAGTGAAACTTGCTGACGAAAATCCCACGTTTCATGCAGTAACATCACAACTGTGTAAAGTGTGTTGCTGGAATAAGTGCTGTTTGTTCTTACAGGGTACACTGTGTAAAAACCAAAAAGAAATGGAAAGATATTGACAGTATTTTAATGTTTTTGAAACTTCACCACTAATCATCCTGACCCACTGCATTTCTTTCGCAGAATCCACGGCTGCTGGATGATGTCAGTTTCCACCCATGTGTTCGGTTCAAGCGCTGGGAAGCCGAGCGGATCCTCTCCTTCATCCCACCTGATGGAAACTTCCGGTTGCTCTCCTACCACGTCAGCTCTCAGAAGTTAGTACTTTGCTGTGACACAGGCAACATACAACCGTTCATTTTCTAGTTCAGAATCCTGCTTTGGTTTGTGCGGTCTGTCTTACTTTCCTGTTCACCAGAGAGGGGTGTTGCAGCCCCAGCCAGTGATAGAGGGACAAAACTATTAACTGTAGTTAGTGTCCTAAAATATGAATAATTAGTTTAACTGGCTAGTAGCAACATTTAATCCCATAGTTGAGTCATTGCATATATCTAATTAGGATATAAACAGAAATACAAATCCTTAAAGTAGGATTCCACTGTCTCATAGCTGATGTTGTTTTATCACCTTTAGTTTGGTAGCCATCCCAGTGTATGTGAAACACAACATCACCTTCCGGGAGGGAAGTTCCCAGGGGCGTTTTGATTTGACCCTGGGCCCCAAACAGACGATGGGCAAGGCCGTGGAGTCGGTCCTAGTCAGCAGCCAGCTGCCCCGGGGCGTCCTCAATGCCAACCTCAACCCCTCCCAGGGAACATACACCTTTGACCCAGTCACAAAGGTAACTTTGCAGCAATTTTTATATCACAAAAACACAGATGAAGGGAAGTGTAAATAATAGAATGAATAAATATATAAACCTGAATTATCTGAATATGTTTAAGAGACAAAATATTTAATTCTGTCATCTTGGTGTATTTTTTATCTTTTTAAACCAGTTGTTGACATGGGATGTTGGCAAGATCAACCCACAGAAGCTTCCCAGTCTGAAGGGCACCATGAGCCTGCAGGCTGGAGCATCCAAACCTGATGAGAACCCCACCATCAATATTCAGTTCAAGATCCAACAGATGGCCATCTCAGGTACACACACACCATCTGAACCACATGTTCATGTACATATGACTGTTGCCTTTCAAGAATTCCTTCATTTCTTATTTGTGATCCTCGCTCTTCTTGCACTTAGTGACCGAGCTGAACATTGAATGAGATTCATAATTTCACTGTATTAATGAAAATGAGCTCCACTTTGCCTTTTAAACCACAGAAAAGTTAATTCAACCCCCACACAGTCAGGCTCAGTCTGGTCAGCTGACAACCACCTGACAGTCCCATTGTAGGGGAACAGTGAGACCGTGACCACTAGATGGCGCCACACCCATAAATAAACCTCCTTGCATGACACCAGGAAATAATTTTATTTTCAGTGAAGTATAAAACAACCATCTTAGTTTTTCAAGTTTCACCAAGGGTTGATACATTTATGAAAATATGATGTTTTACAGTGTGACACAGAATGTAACGGTAATACTAAACTCAGAGCAAACAAAGCCTTTGGAGCTTTAGGAATCTCTTGTTGAAATCTCTGTAGAGGTTTTAGTTGAAACATCTCTAGAAGAGCCCTCCACCATCAAGCCGTCTAGCCAGATAGTTAACCCTGGTATTTGTTCTGTTCTAGTAACACATAAGTCTAATAAATTCCTGATGTATTTCTCTCCTTCATCAGGACTGAAAGTGAATCGGCTGGACATGTATGGTGAGAAGTATAAACCTTTCAAAGGCATCAAGTACATGACCAAGGCTGGTAAGTTCCAGGTCCGGACTTAAAGACTGCTTCTCTGTGACAACCGGACTGAGCCACCATGAGACTAAGGGGTGATGTGATGGGAAAGAGGAGTTGGTACGTTCCCTGTGCTTATGCATTTACCCATGAAGGCTTACCAATACAAACTGGAGGCTCCTTGTAGCAGTTCTGAGTGGATCATTGCACATAGACATGGAACCTCTGTTGTAGAACTTTGCCTAAATCAGGCAAGTTTGAAGCAAGTGTCCTAAAACATTTCCAACACTGTCCTTGCTGAACTCAGACAAACCACACTAACCCAATAAAGATTTGTCCATATAATACACCGTTTACAGGATTTTCACTGACGGTGTTAACAAACCAAATCCATGTATTTAGATAAGGCTGGATTACCGGATAAATGGACCCTAGAGTATATTAAAACCGAGCTTCTCCACAAAGAAATTAGAATTAATTAGGAAGTAGTGACCTGTACATTATGCCAGGAATCTACTATTCTAGGTTCAGATTACTCTGCAAGGTAAAAGGCAGTGCTGTAGCACATTTAAGGAGTTAAATTCAAATGAAATGGCACGGACCTACAATAACGGTCTGAGCTCCATAGAGTCCCAAAGAGTTGTTACTGCCAGCGAAAATCCACACTATACTTCTTATCCTGCTGTCCAGGTTTTCATTTTTTTCCCAACACCCTGGGCCTTCTGTTTTCTGTTTATTCTGTTCTTTGTTTCTTCTTTGCCGCAGTTTGATGATATTGTCTGCAACACTGGAGTCAGCATGCTGATGTATTAGACATGTCTCTGAAACTGTCCTCAATCTTTGAAGATATATTTTTGTTTGTTTGTTTGTTTGTTTGTTTGTTTGTTTGCAAATAAGAACGATAGAGTGACTTTTTTTTTTTTTTTTTTTTTTTTTTTTTTTTAAGCTATTTATTACCAGAAAGCCACGCATGTTCATCTTTTTATTCAGCTGTAATTGTGATTAATTACAGAATGTTGTCATTAAATTTCTTGGAAAATAAGGTTGATCCTGACAGTTTGGTGCTTGACCCTATGGTCCAAATACTCCCAAAATGTTATCTCAGCCTTTATAGTATGATGTGCATTTTTCTTTTTAAGTTTGTCTTTGCATACATTGTATAAACATAAGATTATGATTGTCGCCATGGAAACTGGTGAGCTGGATAAATCAATAAGAGTGTAATAAAGTGATGCATCCGTGACTCAGGGTCTCGGCTGGAATCAGCCCACCATCACATTGTGGTCTCATAAACCTGGCATGGAGAGTCATGGTTGCTACAGGTACAGTTTGGTGTTAACAGCTCAGAGTATAACGAAAACAAAAGTGTGTTAAGATATAACAGCGCGGTACCTCAGAAAAAATGCTTTGTGTTTACAGCAAAATGTTTGTGTTTCTTAAACAGCCTCCAATGGAGTGTAAAAACGGTGAAAAAAATAAAGAATTTGATGTGTTATAACCGAGTAATAACACTGATTACTCAATGTGTATAATGTGATGTTTTCCACATATGATATTGTGTTACCAGTTACAAGAGTCAAACTGTCCTTTGAAGTTATGATTCCATCCATCAATGAAGTAATTGGTTTAAGGTTGTATGTGTGCGATTACTGGAACTATTATGAGCAACCCTATATGAAGTTGTTCACAGAGGAGGGGCTTAGCCCAGGATGATTGGTAACCAAAAACAGATGCCAGTTTCTGTTTTCAGTGGCTTCACTTATATAGAACAAAATTAACATTTGGCATCATATCTTCAAAGTAAATTAAGAGAAATTAGAAGACACTGGCTTAATGTCACAAGCTAATACAGATTCACACATCCTCTGGATCCAGGGACTCTTACATTAAATAAAATTTAATGCATTGTGTGTAGGGAATATCAAGTTTTTTGGTGAAGGATTGCAGTCTTGGAGTGCGCTTTTTTATGACAAAGTGAAATTAAAAAAATAAATGAAAGATTCTCTTGACTGCATATACAGAAAATGCATCCAGTTTTGAAGTTAACCAACATTAAATGTTGCACATACACCCAGCGTAACTATCAGACATGCTCAGCTGTAGGTGAGTTGTGGATGTAGGTTTCTAAAATATGTAAATATTTAAAAACACATTTCCATTTAAGCAAAGATAGGAGGAGTACCAATTTGTTAGATAAGATGGCAATGTTTTGTTGATCAGAAATTACTGATAAGTAATAATAATCAAACACGGTGTAACAGTCCTGTTTTTTTTCTAAATGGGATTAAAATATTGTTGGGTTTTTTCATGATGTCAAAACATCTGGTTTGAAACACACTAACTGCTTCACAAGATCTTATATAAAACATCATTTTTAAAGGGAAGACTCTTTGGATTGTCTTATGGTGACTTCCACTTCCAGATGTGTGACATCAGCCCTGTGTCTTTGCTCCATCTGGCTGGACTCCAGTCCATAATTTACTTTAACCCCTCCAAAAGACAATCTACTACCTTTTCCTCCCTCTCTCCCCCCCCCCTCTCTCTCCCCCCTATCGACCAGACTGAGCCGTTTAAAGTCAGTTATGTCATTTGGGTCCAACTTTGTCCTCACTCTTCTCCCTCGTGCATCGCTTTTTTAGCACGTTTCTAAACTTCTTTCTAAACCTTTTCTCTTTTCTTTTTTTTATCATTTCGAATATTCACATTTTTATTATTTTTTTTCTTTCGCTTAACTTTATGTCCATTTTCAAACACTTTAAAGGCTGTCGCGACAGAGGAATATCGCGGCATTTAGTGGTAAGTTATCGCTCGCCATTATAATAATGTGGATGTTTTTCCCTCACAGCGGCGATTTTGTTTGTTTTAACAACCGAGAAACGAAAAATTCTGAGCAGCACACGTTATATGTTATATACCAAAATAACGCTTTCCAAAAAAAAATAAAAGTAAAAAATAAATGTGCAGCTTTGCATTAATTGTCCACAGCAGGTAAGTTTTAAACATGAATATAAATCAAAAATGTGTATTGAAGCTCGGCTAACGTGCCGATTTTGGCACCCGGGGCAATTAGCCGCGTGCCCTCGCTTACAGCCCAATCTGCGCTTTGTGTATTGAAGCCCAGATAATGGGCATTATCGTAATGTAAATCTAAGGATGCCTGTTAAGTGTTTATCTGATTGCTTTGATCGGTGTTGGCCGGCCGGGCGCCCTGCAGTGGTCCCTGTCGGTGAGCACGTGGACATACAGTAACAGTAACAACAGCAGCCTGGGTGGGGAGGGGTGCTCATTCAGACTTGACACTGGCCGCAGCACATTAAAGAGACGACACAACTGCTGATTAACCACGTGCTTCTTGATTAGTTGCCGGAGCGCGTGCAGCGGCTGTGCAGCGCAGTGTTTGTAGTTTAATATCCTAGCTATGAGTCAGAGTTTATTTACACTGTTGCATGTTTACACAGATAATGGCTACTTCAATAAAACTCTTCTGCAACATTGTCACCGCTTATCAACTTCCAGCTGTTGCTTATCAGCTAACTGACAGCTACGTGAGCGACTGCCATTGTGTCCTTAAAAGGTAGTGCCACCATAATGACATTAGCTGTTATTCCAACTTCATGTTACTTTAATGTTAACTCTATGCTGCCTTGCTGCAGAGGACATCTATAGGGTTGTCTTCACACCAAATGTTATAGAAGTAATTGCTAAAACATTTACGCGGAGTAAATCCGTTTGGTAGCTTAAGGGTGCTATCTAGTTAAGGTTAGCTAGGAAACAAAGCTGCCAACTAGCAAAACTTCAAATATAAGCATACTATAAATGCCTCATAGACCTATATTTACAGGTTATAAGTAGTTTGTTTATCTTCCATAAACTCCACATTTTGCAAACTGGTGTTAGTTTTTGGCCATACTTGGATGAGAAGGCAGTATTTAGTCATCAGCTAATGCTAGCTAGTTCGGTTAGCAAGCTCTGGTCATTAACTGTACTGTTGCAATGGACAGACTCACATGTCTACTTATTAGTGCTTAGTAACAGACTAATAAAATATCAGAATTTCACTTACCAAAAGGGAAACACCACCTTTGTGAACCGTCTGTAGAATTGCTACACAGCCAATAATATTATTTGTCAAATAAGTGGATTAAAATGCTCCAAAAGGCACAAACAGCACAGGATCCTGCAATGCCACAGTTTAGTGAACCTCCAATTAGAGGAGGTCACGCCCCTAATCCAAGTATCCAGATGGACGAGTTGTCCAGTTATGAAATAACAGCGTTGCTATAGATTATTTATTAAAGGGGGAACTGTCCATAAGAGCCAAAAGAATGTTTGTTGTACCAGGTTGTATAAAGGCTACTTTTTAAATCTCCGAAGGTTGTTTTTTTTATCGTGGAGTCTGGGGGGAATGACTTGCTTTTGAAGCAGTTCATCTAATGGTCTCCAGTGGCCATTAGATGAACTGCAGTTTTTTAGCATCTACACTTTACTTCTCAGTCTCAGAGGCTGTCACTTTATATCTCCCCAGAAAATCATTGTGACCTCTTTTTAAATTTCCCCACCCTTGAAGGCACTCATATATTAGAGATCATCTAAAAGTTACAATAAAGAGCACATTCATTGGAAGTAAAGTAGTTTAAGTTGCCTTTGATATGTGCTAAAAGCACCTTGTGAGCAGGCTGTGAAACCAGGCAGTAGCAAAGAAACCGTGGGTTTTCTCAGCACAATTCACTTTACTGATGGTTGACTGGAGCATGCGACTACAAGACAAAGAGGACTGTCCCTGGCTTCAACTTATCACCCCCCTCCTTTCATTCAGGGAGACATAAGCCCCCCTGTCCATGTGGGGCCTGCCATTATAACACAGTATCTTCTCAAACTGCTCACGTAGGCCTGTATGGCTATGAGCCAACTGGATGCACAGCACCGACAGCTGTGTTCAGAAACCAGACGATATCCAGACAGCAGTCAGGCTGAACTCTAATGTTGGGCATTTAATGTGAAGCCGCCAGTTGTATATAAATAAATGTGTAATAGTAGGCAATAACACATTAAGATATTTGGGCCCCACACTTTAAACCTCGCAATGAGAAATGTAAACTTCTTTTTGTGTTTTGATGTTGATTTTAAATATTTTGTCCTCTCCCTCTTTGCCTTTGTTGTCTCTGCACACTTAGACAGACCCAGGCTTCCGTACACAAAGCCATGAGTGGGCTGCCGGCCATACCACAGGGAAGCTGGGATAGATGGACTCCAGACTGGAAGTTACCACACAGATTCTCCAGGGCCATTCCTGTGACCAGCAGCACAAGCATTACATTGATAATGCCGTCTTACCTGTAGACAAAATGAGCATCAACCAAACTTGTGTAGCAGCAGCTGGTTTAATATCCGAGTTATCTTCAAAGACTAATCCAAGACAAGTTATCCATCTCCCAATCTGTTTTTAAGAGCAGCCAAATGATTATGCCATATTAGGATTTTAGCAGATGTTGCTTTTAAACTCTACTTTTTAAACTTAACTGCATGTATATATTGACTGTTTTCAGTCTTTTTAAATAATAGAACTGAACAAATATAGCAGGAGAGTCATTATGCCCAGGCCGAAGGGAGGAATGGGTCTGGCACCTGAGAATGTTTACGAGTTCCCCGCAGACATGGAGGAGGCTCAGTCTCTTCAGTTGCAAAGGAAATGCATAGAGACAACATCCCCATTAAGCAAATATATCGAAGCTGAGCACCAGGAAGCAGGACTCTTCTCTCTATCCCCATTGGACGCCTCGCTGGAAGCCACGCTTGACCTCCAGAAGAAAAGAAGAAAGAAATGTGGAGCCTGCACTCCTTGTCTCCGCAAGGAGAATTGTGGTACCTGCGCAAACTGTTTGAACCGTAAGACGGGCAAACAGATTTGCAAGCTGCGCAAATGTGAACAGCTGAAGAAGAGGCGGGACGAGTGGGAAGTGGTTGAGGTA
This sequence comes from Oreochromis niloticus, assembly GCF_001858045.2. Taxonomy (NCBI): domain Eukaryota; kingdom Metazoa; phylum Chordata; class Actinopteri; order Cichliformes; family Cichlidae; genus Oreochromis; species Oreochromis niloticus. The sequence continues at coordinate 7,364,208 of NC_031977.2, read as the reverse complement.
CTGAAACGCTTGCAATCTCATACAAACCGTTAGTGCTTCCAACCCATCAAATTCTGATGCTTGGTCAGGACCTATAGGGTTAGCTTAGAGTGCAGGGACTTCAGTAAAACTCCTTTAACGTCTGAAAAGGAAGCTGAAAGCCAGTGTCATCACTGTTTTAGGTAACTAAAGAAATAGAAGGATGGTAAATGTGTTGATAGGAAGGAATGTTTAAACCCAAACCAAGATTTTTTTTCTTAACCCAACCTAACTTAACCTAACTGTGACAGAAAGAGCCAAGTCAGGCCAGAATTTGACTTCCTGCCTTCTGGTTGGAAGTCGTTTGATGATGCAATTAGATGAATGACCGTTGTTATTCACCATCATCTTTCAAAACTGCATTCTGAAGCCTTACCCAGCATGTGAATAAAAGATTCTACAGGGGTAAATAGTAAGGAAAAAGGATTCCTAATCAAGCATCAGTATATGACAAGTTGGGAGTGAAAACGTCTCTTAACTTGAATTATCGTAATACTGCTTATATAGGCACTGTAGATTTAGAACACCAGAAGTATCAACGTGCTTTGTGTAAAATGTTTTTTTTCTTCCTAAAGGCAGGCTGAAAAAAAAATGACCACAACAGTAAAATTATGGGCAAATTATCATACAAATATTATCATATCGATTAACGTCCATCCATCCATCATCCATCCATTTCAGTGCATTTCATGGGAACGTTCATAGGACATCAAGTAGGGAAGCACAAAAACAGTTTTTTTTTTGTTTGCCTGAGAGTGTTTGCTGATTGTCTGCCTAAAAAACACCAACATCATTAGATTGCAAACTTCCATTAGTGGGTTTTCACACTGCAACCTGTTCTGCTTTTTAGCTAGAGAAGCACGAAAAAGCGAGCATTTATTACAGATCATTACATGATCACAAATGTCTTCTTAGTGATGTCCGTTCAGACGGATAGACGGAACCTTTGCTGGACTAATAAGGGACAGACAGTTGCATGGATCATGTATGCAGAGTTCATGTTAAATCAGTTACTTCAGAGGAAAAATTCCTCACAAAGTGAGTCACAATGTGCAAATCAACCTCAAATGACCCAGATATCTCGAGGTACTACATTTTATAAAGTGATGCAGCGCTCTGTATTATAACAAACAAAACAAACTGCTTGGTAGAAAAAATTCCAAAGCATTTATTTGCAAAAATTTTGACAAATTATATATATTTTGTTAATTTTAGAAGTAAAAAGAACAACTCCTGGACAACAACCCCACCTGAAACTATTCTATTGGAACTAAATTGTTCATTCTGTTTTGAGTAGTCAGAAAAGTAGAGGGGGATCTTTATCTACTTTAAATGTAGTTCCACAGTGGGAGTGTATATATGTTGTGTGTGATACCGATGGGTAATGTTGAAACCATCAAGGTTTTGCAAGTGTTGCAGTTTACATGAATATTCTCAGTAAGATAAGGCAGTGAAAAAGTCAACAAGACAGTTGAGCAGACCGAGTGGACTAACTGTGACGGTTACCCAAGATTCCGGCAGTTGCCTGTGCTTTGTCCTTTGACCTCTTGAGGTTTTCAAATGAGGGTGGGGGTTAACCTCGGGCCGTTTTTTCTATTTGTGTGTGCGTGTGTGTGTAAAGAAAGAGAGAGACAGAGTGCAGGGTTTTAAAAGTGCTCACTTGTGTGTGTTAATGGAAGTGTGCGCGTGGGACTATGTGTGTTTGTACATGCACCAGCATCTTAACCCAGGGGGATGGGCCGTAAAGTCAAGTAAGAGGAAGACGGGAAGATGCAGTAAATGGTCAGCAGTATTGGAGGGGGAGAAGCAGGAAAAACCTGAATAGGCTACAAAAGCATGACCAAGGAAATAAAACACACTGCGTCAAACACACAGGCGAGCAAAACAAGCACCTTGAATTTTAAAGGTGAATTTCCCAACAAATATGCCTAGAAAGACAATTGCATTTGTTTCCAGATCCTTTAAGATCATTTTGAGAGAGAAGAATTTGCACACTAAAATAATAGAATTAAAAATGAATCATATACTGAACAAGCAACAGATTGCAGTCTTTAAACTGCATGCTGTCTTATAGTGTTGGGATGATAGCACCCCACTGATAATAACCAGGTTCATATAGACTGTAATCTGCTTGACATGCCTCCATTTGCGGATACAAAACTCTCTGTGATGGGATTTTTGCTGTTGTTTTGGCACATATTATTCTATCAGTCTCTTATATGTGTAAATATAAAAGTAATGTAAATAACACACCGCAGACAGTTTGTCTAGGAGTTTCAACTGACAATCAAAATCTAGAAGAAAAGGTATGATGTTTGCTTAGCCACAAACACAAAATAATGGTTACTATCAGCACTCTTCTGGCCTGTCCTGTCTTGTCTGTTAAATGGCTTCTGAAGTGGCAGCAACAATCCATGAACAAAAACCATGCAACACTGCAACTGAGCATGAAAACAGACAAATGACTCAGTGTTTTATGATGCCACTTTTTGGTTAAAAAGCACATGCCTTTGAGACAAAGATATGACGGGAAACTCAGAATTTTTTAAACTTTATATCTGAGCATAGCATCATGGTCAGATACGATCTTACTACAGGCAGACAACAAAGTCAAGATCATCCCACAATTCCAGCAGAATAGCTGAGCTAAAGCTTAGCTGAGATCCTTATGCATTCTACTAGCAAATATTACATAGGGTGCACAATTTAAGTTAATTTAGTTGACGTCCTGTTACTGTGCACTGTGGAAAAGTCATACCACAAAAGTATCTCACACCATTCACAACCTTGCTAACAATGAACATCATCATCATAAAAATTTCTAGTTAAAGGCTTTGCCATGCACGTTAAACTGGCAGAGAAATAGCTTTGGTTGAGAAGTTTCTCTATTTGTCTTTAAGGGCAATAGAAGTCTATATGTGCCATTTCTCAAAATTCTCTCACACCCATTGTTCAACCACCCATTTCACTAATTTACTCTGCCTGTATTTTCTGAGCTACACTAGTGGCTGAAAACATGCATATATTGATCTGTGCTTTCTTCAGTCCATTTTGGTCCAGACCAGGGGTCTGCAACCTTTAACACCCAAAGAGCCATTTGGACCTGGTTTCCACGCAAAACAAAACACTGGGAGCCGCAAATACTTTTTGAAATCTAAAATGAAGATAACACTGTATATATTGTTTTTTACCTTTGTGCTTTGTGCGAACATCTAAAGTAAGTAAGTAAAGTTTATTTATTAAGTGCTTTTCACAGACAGGCAGTCACAAAGCGCTGTACACAAATATTAAAATAAACAATACAATCAATAGACATTATACACAATGTAAAAGATCAAATGTAAATAGTGTAAAGAATATAAAATACGTAGATCAACAAAAGGCTTGTTTGAACAAAGGTTTTTAACTGCTTTTTAAAAGAATCCACAGAGCAACTAAGGTGTGTTGCTTATGAAATCCATGAAGTGCTACAGAGAAAATTACACTTTATTTATGTAATCAACACATTTTGAACTCTTAAAGAAATATAACAAAAGGAAAGACACCCAGCTGAACTAAAATGATCCATGTAGCAAACACAAACTGTTGTGAGCCGCCACCCTTTTCAGGTCAAGACTTTTGGAGCCTTGACCTGACTTTTAAAAAGTAATTGGAAAAAAAGCACTATGCCGCTAAAAAAAAATAAATAAAAAATAGATATTTGCAAAATTCTGCCTAAATATCTATTTTACCTGGTTAATGTGTGTGGCGGGGCGTGGTCTGCAGTGCCGCTGCATGGGAGTCGGACGCACCTGAGCTGCACCCGCAATCGCGCCTCGCCGCCTTAAAGCCTGTTCTCTCTCTGCTGTTGTGTTGTCGGGCTGTGAGCTGAAAAGCTACAGCCGGCTGTATGCATACAGCAACCGTGTGTGAAAAGTGGTCAATAAAGAGATGCTCAAAAGCATGCTCATGGAAACATCGTCGGGTCTGCCGTGATGTGTTTACAATGAGACTTCTGGTCCCAAACCTCGGCGCACAGCGTCTGCAAATCGGGGCTTTCATCTTTACGCAGGACTGTAAGCTGTCATCTGTGAGGCGGGAGCAGTGTTTGTTTTTAACATAGTTCACGGTGGAGAACAGCTGCTGACATAATGTGGATCCGAAGATCCATAATTGGCCTACCTGGGGTTGAAAGTCTCGATAAATGCACGGCGTTTCGGCGGGTACACCGGCTTCCGCGAGTGTGACGCTTATTTTGAGCGATGAAAAAAAATAATAAGATATAATTTTATTTTTATATTTCAAAATCACAATAATCTTCCAATTTAGAACTACAAGTTAAAAAAAAGAACTAAACACAAATAAAATGCACTTCAGCGAAATACTTCTTCTATTTTCCCAAACCACCCGGAGCCGCAAAATAAGGACTAAAGAGCCGCATGTGGCTCCGGAGCCGCGGGTTGCCGACCCCTGGTCCAGACTGATGGATTTCAACAGCCAATGGATGGATTGTTAAGTTTTTAGTGCACACTTATTAGGTCATATAAGTACTGTTTCAATGTTGAATTAAACATCACTATTTGAAACCTGTTAATACAAGTTCAAATAGTGAGATCAGTCTGTGTAAACGTAATCCCTGGCAGCTAAAAGCTCAGACTTCAGACAGCTCTAAACACAGTTTCAGACATTTTTTCTGCTTACTGGAGCACCACCTCCATGCTGCTCCAGTACAGTTGCACATACAGTTGTGGTCATGATTTTGCATACATACACTTTGCATACACTCATAATGGTGACTAATGTCTTGGTAATTTTTTTTAAATGATTTCTTTCAACTGTTCTTTCTCCAGGGTGGAATAATTATACAACATACATCTTTACTGACCTTAAATAATAAAAATTGGGCACACAAGTTTGGATTCATTTGGGATTTTCTCTAATCCACACAGGACATACAAGCTTAAATATATAAATTTAAAGTTTCTGGCATAATTCTGGCTGGATATTTGACCTCTTTTCCTAGAAGAACTGCTAGGGTTCCTTTAAATTGTTTGGTTTCCTTGCACAGACTTAACTTTTTAGAACAACACACTAATTTTTCAGTTGTGTTGAGGTTGAGGCTTTAGGAAGGGGTTCCACAAGCTTAATTTTAGCATGTTGGACCCATTCAAAAACCAGTTTTAATGTGTGTTTGGGATGATTGTCCCATTACGTTCAAGTATGTTCAACTTTCAACCATCCAGCTGTGCATTTGAGGTGAGGTTGAAGTATTTGGAGATAGTCCTCCTTCTTTATTATTCCAACCACTTTGTGCAATGTGCCAGTACCACTGGCAGCAAAATAGCGCCTGAGCATGATGCTACCACCACCATACTTGACAGTTGGTACGGCGTTCTTAGTTTTGAAAGCTTTACTTTTACTCCTCTAAACATTAGTGTTGTCATTGTGATCAAATATCTCAATCTTTGTCTCATCTGACCCTAAAACTTTTCTCCTGAAGGCATTTGGCTTGCCCATGTGGACACCTGCAAATTTTAGTTAAGCCTTGAAGATGTAGATTTTGGAGCATTGCCTTCTTTCTTGGTCAGCATCCTCTCAGTCCATGATGAATGTAAAACTGGCTTCACTATGAACAGTCTTGAGTTAATGGCAGGCTTGTGCCTTGATTGATGTTTCCTGGGTTGTTCATAAACATCCTTACTAGTTTCCTGTCAGAGTGACAGTTTGGGTCTTCTTTCAGGCCTTGGCAAAGTGACAGTTTGGGTCACTGATCCATGTCTTTAGCCAGTAGTGTAGCTCAAAAAATACTTTTGTGCACCCACAAAATTCAAGATAAGTAAATCAATGAAATCAATAAATTCTTGTGTTTCTTTAAATCATTAAACATGTATGCTGTACACTTTCCACCCTGGAAAAGGAACAGTTTAGAAATCATTACAAAAATCTTGATGTTGTGGCATAATCATTTGCATATTTTTTCCTAGTCACTGCGTTGTAAAACTGTGACTTTCCCTCTAAAGATCAGCGTGTCGGCATTAGCATTGCAACTCAAAGCTCAGCCTAACAGAGCTGCTAGAAGGACTAGACTCTTTAAAAAATGCACGTGTGTAAAACTGGAACCACATCTTATTGATCGTGGGGGTATGCATTATTGAAAGAGTCAAATGTCACAGAGTAAACAAAGTGTATATGTAGCATGAATTAGGAGGTACTACCAGTTTATGTTTGAATTTTTCGGTACTTTTGGCTACTCCTTTATTTCCCACGTGGTGACCACAGTGGATGGATCTGCATGTTGGCACAGATTTTCTACCAGATGCCTTTCCTGACATAATCCTCCCATTATCCAGGATTGGGACCAGCACAAGGGTTACACTAGGTGGTGACCCCCTGACACTAAAGATACACTAGCTTGTGACCCTATGTGTAAGGATAATGTATTGACTGCTACACCGCAGAGCCACATTTATATGGTTTATATTTATTTATTTTTCGCCACGACAGCAACACGGCAAGGGTCAAGATTCCATGTAGCCTTCGAAACTATAAGGATATGCAGTGTTTTCCACAGATTCATTCAAAAATGCTCTCTTCTGGAGGCTCAGAAGATGTGAAAAAGATGTGGCCGTCCATTCATCATTCATTCGTCAGTATCCCTCCCCTGCAGTCCCTCTATCTCTGCCCTCTGACCTCTGTATGGATGCAGCAGCGGAGTTCCTGACTGGCTGCGAACCATTCTCTCCCGCGAAACTGCAGCTCACTGTTGCATGTGGATAATGTGCTTTAAAGGCTTTCTTTCCCTTTTAAACCCCTCGAGACAGGTGACTGTTATTGTTCATGTGAATGAAGTAGAGGATTAGGGTTCATAGAAGGATGTGGAGCATGAAGAGCTGGGGTGCCTAGCCCAATCAATGCTATTAATTAGACTTTGTCTAATTGTAGGCCAGCTCTGCCCTCCACCTGCAACCTCGCGAAATTTCTTACAACACACAATCAGAGGAGCTTTAATGAGCCTCTCTGTGGTCTGTCTGTGAAATAAGTGTGTTTGTGTGAGTTGGTCCAAGTCTGGGAAGACTCTAATTGCAGGTGGCAGCGAGAGGCAGGACCTGTGTGAATGAAGCAAAGTTAAATGAAGGCATGTATAGTTTGGGATTATGGCACTGTCTGGGGCTGTGATTATGATCTGTCAGCAACTACCAGGTGTCTGCTGGAGGATGGTAAAAAAGGCTAAAGGGGGGAGGAAGGTTTGGTGTTTGGAGAGATGAGGTGGATTGTCTTCTTCCTCTTCATTGTTTAAGGAAACATCCATCCAATTAAGTCAAAGCGTGGCACCATATAGCAGAGGATGAACTCTGTTATTATTTCTACTTCTACTATAATCACTGCTTTTGCTTTGTTCTCTATAGGTGTTTTCTTTATTCCAACCCACACAAACAGATTCCATCATCTACTATCTGTCTCACCACGCTTACTCGTATTTCTGCCTTAACTAATACGCCTTGTGCTACCTGCTACTGGCTAAAGTGTGTCTCCTATGCTGGCCTAACTGTAACGAAGCAAAATAAGCCAAGCAGCCACTCGCGCTGTCCAGCTTGCGACCAACACCACTCTGCTCTGACATAAACACACACATTCATCCACACACGTGGCCCCCCATCTGACGTAAGCAGAGGGGATTTCCCATGCCATACGAGAGCGCAAACACTACAAAATGCTGTGTCACCGTGTGGCTGCCTCGCCTCGCCTCGCCTCACCGCGCCGTGCCGCCCTTCAGCTCCCTCTCTGCCTTTTTCTCTCGACTCTCCCTCCATCTCTGCCCACCTCTCGCTGTCTGTCCATTTTCACCATGCTGCCTGAACTTTTGCTCACTTTGTTCCATCTTTGCACAGTTTTCTAATCCATCAGTCGCCTTTTTTCTTTTCCCCCCACTGTCTCGCTCATCGCTGCCCTCTCCTTTTTTTTAATCGTTGCTTAACTTCCCGTTTCATATAAAGTTGATTGGTGAAAGTGAATTCTTACTGCGGTATCCGATCGCTGATTTAGAGCGAACAGTTCCCACACACGCACACACACGCACTCTCCGATCCTGTTGGTTTTCGGAGATGATGTTCAGGACTCGCGCTGATGTCGAGTTTAAAAAGATCCAATTCAGAGATGATCTTTCATACTCAGAATATAAACATTATGAGCGCAGGCCTTCGAAATATGCTCGGCGTGTCTTTTACACAGAGACCGTAAAAAGGAAACGCAAGTTCCTGGCAGCCCTTTAAGCGCATGTTTGCATGCGAACACAGTTGCAGGTGATGATTTGTGATGCTGTTACAGGAGCGCACAACAGCATCGCTTTTAACAACAGCACTTCTCTTGCTTTGAGTCAGCACACTGGGCTTTGCTGTGTAATTTTGCCCATCAGAGCGGGGCTGTCTGCTGTCTCTGAGAGTGTTTGTGTGTGTGAGAGTGTGTGTGTGGGTGCATGCATGCGTGCACTGTGCAGTCCAGTCCACTTATTACAGGCAGCCCTGACACAGATGGTGCTCGGCAATACCACATACCAGAGGCATTGTTTAGGGAAGGCCAGTTTCAGGAGATAATTGACAGGCATAGAGAGGACCCATCCCCCCCGCATCACATGCACAAACACACACACACAGCCAGACACACACCTCCCGCCCACCTTCACTTTGTTTCTTTATGTCGGTATGGTGCTGCACACACACAAACACACACATGAAAACGCAGACCCTTTCTTTTTTTTTTCCTTTTTTTTTGACCTCCTCTTTTTTTCTCTCTCACTTCGATCTCTCCCTCTCTCCCTCTCTCGCCACCCTCACACGCTCTCCTTCGGTTTCACCCTAGCAGCAGCCCAGCCGGGCCTCTGATTGGTGGATGTGCTGCCTTTGTGTGCTATCTCTAGTGTGACGTCTCTCCGGCGAGCTGTGTATATGTGTGTGTGTGCATTTATCACAAGTGTATATGTTTGTATAGAAAGAGAGAGGGGGGAGGGGGTGGTCGAGGGGACATTCACAGAAAGAGAAGAGAGAGAGAAAGAAATATCAGCAGGAAGGAAGGAGCGATAGCGATCGTTTAGAAAAAAAATCCCTCTTGTATGTGTGTATGCATATGAACGTGTGTGTGTGTGCGTGCGGTAGACCTATTGGCATACGAGCAGGAGCGAGAGAGAGAGAGAGAGAGAGAGAGGGAGGGAGGGAGGACGGGGGTAGAGCAAGAGAATAAGTGAGAGAGAGAGGGAGAGAGAACGTGCGTACGAGGGCTCATGTAAAGCCAGAATAAAAACACAAGATGGCTTCCTGAATGGGCCGCTGCAACACAGACGGGAGAGAGAGAGACCGAGAGACCGAGAAAGAGGAGTGGAGCGATAGAGAACGAGAGAAAGAGAGAGAGAAGAAAGAGAGCGAGAGAGAGAGATAGGGGTGAAGGAGAGAGAGAGAGAGAGAGAGGGAGCCGGAGTCTTCTGATGGGGATTCGGCCAGCGGACGGAGGAGTACAAACCGAGGCAGCTCAGAGGCTTGGAGGGTAAATATTCATCACTCCAGACTATTTTAGGATTGATAGGTGGGTGGGTGGGGGCGTGGAGTGGTGTGGTGGGGGTGGTGGGGATTTGGGGTGGGGGTGGGGGGGGATATCGGAGGTTGGCGGGACTCAGCTCGAGACACAACACAATTTAACATTGGGGTCGTGTAGACAAGAAGGTTTTTTTGAGGGGGGGTTGCTATTGTTTTCCAATAATAATAATAATGATCAGCCCTGCTTTGATCTACCATTTCCATCTATTCCATGCCTCTCTCACTTAACCCGTCCACTTTGGATTCTTTCGCCTTAAGATTAAAAAGGGGGGGATATGCTGACATCAGATGATCAGACATATATATATTAGAAAGGTTGCACCAAGTCGGGATACAGACATTACATAATTCTATAACTGAAATCGAATCTATTTTGCGTCTCTCATTCGCTGTCCCGGCAGCAGAGGGAAGTGCCGGCTCACTGTTTGAGCAGAAATCAAAGAAAACAGATTTGCGCTTTTTGATGGTCGCTGAGGTTGACATGGATAGGATGAAGAGACTGCGGATGGCAGAGCCTGTGTGCCGTTGTGCACAGCTGTAAAGGTGGCACATTAGTGCTCAATGATGAGTCTTTTTGAACAGGCCCTTGTCGCATTATTCTATTGATTCTTATTCTCCCCCTCCCTGCCTCTCTCTCTCTCTCTCTCTCTCTCTCTCTCTCTCTGCCCCCCCCCCCCCCCCAAATCCCTGTTTGGTTGAATGGCTGTAAAGGTGGAATATTTGGACGACAACGGTCAAGGCTGCTTGGGAAGCCCTGAACTGGCAGCTGAGGTAAGAGATGACACTTGAGGGGTGGGTTTGAAATTTTTGTAGTGTTTGTGCCCATGTCTGTCGTCTGCGTCTATGCATAATCTCTGCCCGTTTGCAACTGTTGGATGAGGTGTTAATGTCACGGTTAGTCAGCCCAGTGATCACTTCCTCTTCTCGGTCTGTCTGTATCTGTTTGCCTGTTCTTTAAAAAAAAGAAAAACTTGATTACGCATGTGTTTGTAAGAATTGGTTTAACCAGTTGTAACTGTTACACAGCTGTGACCGTCCTCGCTCTGTCGCGGGTATGTCACGCGCTGCTCTCCCAGGCGGATGCCGCGTTATCCCTCGTATCATCTCTAAGTGGAATACAGTTGTGCCAGATCCCTTTAGTCTCGTCTTCACACCCGGGCTTTGCTGCCTGGGAGCTGACTGTGTTTAATACAGTTGCTCCGAGTTTATCTCTGAGGCGCGCCAAGTTAAAGCGCCCTTACTGATGAAGTGGCGGCATCCTCAGTTTAAAGCGTCCCACGCTGCCCGCTGATTGGTGCCAGAGCAAGGCATGTGTAGATACAAGAGGCCGGGGAAAGGAGGAGGGGAGGAGGAGAAGGAGGAGGAACTCAGCACGTTGGCTCATGAGCTGGGGGAGGCCGTCCTGCTTCTCCTAGGTTCTGGAGTCAAATGAGGTAAAGGGAGTAAAAGTTAGTGGGTCACGCATGCGTATACGTAGTTGATTGTCGGGTGTAGTAACCTGTGGCGTGTCGCTGCTGAATGCTGCTGTTGCCTCAGCTCGCCGGTCCGGGGCACACTCGTCTGTTTATGTGGAAAGGCATGTGGACAGGTGGCATGCGAAGTTTCATAAAGGAATTTACTGAACATCTAACAATTGTCTGAGTTCTAAGAATCTTGTGGTCCTCTCCCAAAAGGGGAAAAAGACAGCTTTGATCTGACTTCTGTCACGTGCACTGAGAGCAACCTGAAATCCTAGACAAGCGAAATAGATTCACCTCCACATCTGCAGTGATATATGTCAGTGAGTTTCGAATGTCATAAGTAGGGTTAGCATGGTTCTATGATCTACTTTAGCTTACCTCTAAGCTGCTTTAATCCCCATCCATATGTGGGCAGGCTCTTTATCTGCAAGGTATATACGACCATCTGGTTTAAAGGGGGAATATAATCTTTTTTGTGTTTAATAAGTTTCTCTGCCTTTATAGTTGTCCTGAGCTCCTGTTTGCAGAGGGTCACGGTTGCCGTGCGTATCCTGGGTGGAGTGTTTATCTCGCCCAAGATCTGTTTCCTTGTCAAACATTTCCCTGGTCGCACACAGGCAAACACAGTCTACACCCAACAGACCGAGGGCACATTTTTAGAAAACTAAAATAAGCAGTTATAGAGTATCATTAGGTATTTACAGCCCCAAGAACATTAAACAAAATGGTTTAAAGTGAGTTTGGCAGCAGGTTTGTTTTTCTGCTGTTCAGGAAGCAAAGCTGAATTGAGAGGTGTACCACAGTGGGTTACAGACAGACAGACTGCGCTCGTGTGATTTCTTTCTTTTCTTTTTCTTTTTTTTTTTTCCACGCCTATGCACAGGATTTCCTCTTTATGCATGAGGCGAACTTCACACAGGTGGGAAACGAGTCAGAGACAGAGTAGAAACCCTGACGCTGCTGTGTACGTGATGGCACATGGAATGTTTATTAATCACTCGTCGAGCTTTGGAATCCCCGGCCTCATCGGCAAAGGGTTAATACTGACCTAGTTTCCGTGGCAACACTGAATGTCTGATGACATCATTGCTTTAATTTTAGCTGGAGTTCGGGCGTCCAAGGTTGGTCACGTGACCAGCTAGCCGGCACCACATGTGCGTATTGTGTGTGTTTGTGTAGTAAGTGGTTTGGTGTATAGTACAAACTCAGGAAGTGGAGGGTTTGACATCACCTCTTCCATTCAGTGTTAGCTTTCGATGTATTTACTGTTCTGTGAGGTTTCCACTCAGTCAGTAAAGAAGTGCAGCTAATGGTTTATTCAAATTTGTGTAAACTGTGACTGTGAAGAATTTCCGTAGTTGGTAGACTGGCCTACTTTGAACCGATCTTTCTTTTAAACTTGTTGATGCTTTATTTTGGGCGTTTGTTATGTTATATAACAATATTAGTTTTTTTCCAAGAAATGAAAGATGCGTCTTTACTTCCTGAAAATATAAATCGTATTATGGGAAGTAAAGACTATTTAAACAAAACTACCAAATGGGTTAATAATAACATAGCCTCTGCAATCAAATGCACATTATTGTGAAAAAAGCCTCTCCTCCTTTCTTTGTGTTTTGCCAGACTTTGTAGTGTTTTATTAAAGCGATCTTTAAAAATGCAAATGTTCTCCAGAATTTCTAAAGGGTTTGTTTGGACAGAGGCTGCTTTTTCACTTATTTTTTCAGCATAAAAAAAGGTTGAACCAGTATTGTGTCTACAGAGTGCTAACAGAGTTAGAAAGAGCAAAATTTAAATTGTTTTTAGGCGGTTTGTTACAAGCAGCCTGTCACAGTATGACCCAATTTGTTCACATTTCATGAGTTGAATCTACAAAAAATGTCGAGGATAGCACAGTTTGACAGGAAAAAAATAGTATTTTTGTACCAATAGCAGATTCCCAAGAGCCATCAGCCAAAGGCAAGGAAAAAATCCAGCGAAGACCTGACGCAAGACCTGAGAGATGTATCTAGTCCTGAAATATCTTGTAAAATAATAAATCCAACTTTTTCACACCATCAATATGGATACAGGAGGTCAGGAGAAAGGTACAGCAGTGAGTGTCTACTTTATCTGTAAAACACGTTGGAGGCTCTGTCATGGTTTGAGGCTGCATTTCAGTCAGCAGTGTTAGGGATCTTGTCAAAATTGATCAAATTATGAACACAGAAAAGTATGGTTTATTTTTAATCCACCATGCAATACTATCTGCAAAGAATTACAATGATCCCAAACACGCTGCCAATGCAGTAAAAGCATACCTGGATAGAAAAACACATAATGGAGCACTATCAGTCATGGACTGGCCTCCCCAGAGTCCAAACCTAAACGTTATTGAAACAGTGTGGGATCATCGTGACAGTGAACAGAACAAAAAAGTAGAAACATCCATAAAAGTGATCTGAATGTCATTCAAGAAACCTGGAGAACTATTCCTGAAGGCTACTAAAGAAATGATAAGAAAGCTAGACGCAAGAAAGAATAAAGATGGCCATACCAAATATTGGCTTTTAAGCTTTTAACAACCTCAGTTTTAGGGAACTTTTGAGATGCATACCTCATGAGTAAAACTTCTTTCTGAATGTTCTGGATTAGACAGCGAGCTTGAAGCAAATTTTCATCAAAACAAGCCATCCTCCAAGCTGGACACATAGCACTGTGCAGCACATAGACTGTACACAAAAAACAGATAAATAATTACCCAGTGTACGGTTCGCATAATCAGTTGACACAGCTCTGGTCTTACACTGAGGAGAGGCTGCTTCAGAAGTCACTTTAGATGCACTGGTTGAAAAGTGAATGTTCGCCGAGATTGTAAAAGAAAAAGCACTCCCAGGATTTCAAAACATCACATCTCATAGGTCCTCGTGGAATTTGATGTGACATTTTAAATTATACAGTCACCAATAATTGCCTCACTCGTATGCAATCATTAAGGACTTGCTAAGCCCTGAACTGTTGTCATGTTTCATTTCTAATTAATGACAATTAGCAGACATTTATCTCGGCACTGCCTCGCTGTGCTGCTTTGGGTTTCTGTTACTAGTGACCAAACCCGGCGGGGGCCTGGATTGGTATCCTGCGAGCACGATGAGTTGCGGTCAGTGGCATCGTTGGTGGTATCTGATGTTAGAGCGAGGTCGTCAGCCGCACGGTGCCGCAGTTAATAAAAAATGAATGGAGGGAGAAGGGGGAGGAGTCATCAGCTGTTGCTTGAGCTCGAACTCTCGCCTCTCTGGCGGCTGCTCTGCTGCTCCCACTGGGCACCCAGTTTAAACAATCCTGAATCCCACTGCTGCCAGACGCTGCCAGGTTTTATGTAATACAGCCCAACAGCTGTGGGAGTTTTCATGCCATACTATCAAAACGCACACACGAAAAAGGACGATATTAAAGAACAAAGTCTATAACTGGAAACGTACAAGAAAAGCACTGGATCTTCCCAGTTTCCAGTAGTTATCTGTTATGAGCCGGCTTTCACTGGAATGATTAAAAACACACGCTGAACCTTCACATGTGTGTTGATATAGAGGATCAGCAGACACAGTGAAGGCTTTCTTGTTTTGCCACGGTCGAGCACTGGCCCTTTAAGTCTGGCTACGCCTGACTTGAACATATGGGAAGCTAATCTTAGCCCGAGCCCTGAGAGAGAGACAAGGCTGGCAACCAGCCACCGTGCAGGGGCTGAGGCAGGTTTCTGTTGCTTTATGTCTTTCTCGCTCTCGAGTTTTAAAAATTAATATTGCAACCCAAAAGTCATTACACAGCCTCTCAGTCAGGGTGTTTCACCTGTCAGAAAACACTCTGCCCATCTTTACTGCTGCGTTCTGTTAATGATTACATCACTGTCCAAACAAATCTGACCACTCAGCTCTTTTTCAACACTTGGCACACAAAAGGCGAGCAGGTAGCGGAACGCAGTGTTCTTTCACAGGTCGAAACCATTCTGAACTCACTTGTTTTTCATTCATTTGCCTTCACCCTGTTTGTCTCAGGTCCAAAAACTTTCTGATAACACATTCTGTTCTGCTCATTGATCCTGCTGTTGTTCAAATCCTGAAGCACAAAGAGCTGTCTCTTAAAAACAGCCCCCCCTTCCCCTTCCTCTTCTTTTTGTGGCTCCACCCTGCTTAACAGCCCTCACCCGGCACCACCTTTCCAATTTTTTTCTCTCCTCCTTCGCAAGCCACTCCTCCATTTCTCTTTGTGAGGAATAGCGAGGGGTGGGGTTTGACGGGGGATAGGCGGGTAGGCCTTCCCCCAGCTGGGCAATTCGTGCTGACTTGCACGTGCCAAATGTCAGGAGGTATGACTCAGACTTGATATACACTACGCTGTGGTGCAATCCACACCTAAACATACCCTGAACTTAACACCGTCCTGGCTGAGTGGGGGTTTGGCACGAGTGTGTTTGGACACCAAGCTGAAACAAAGAGAGAAAAACAGCCAAACAGACAGGTGCACAGATGAAATTAGGTGATGCCTGAAAATGAACAATAGGTAAAGAGTCTTGTTGCTCAAGTTACAGTTACAGATGCAGTTACACATACTCAAACAGGCAGTTTTCTCATTACTGTTTTTATGTGTTTTTCAGAAAACCAGTTATGACTAAAACTAAACCCACACACTCACGCGCGCACACACACACACACACACACACACACACACACACACACACACATTTTGTAGATTGTATTGTAAAAAATGACTAAAGTACACGGAAAATAATATAGTGTTTTGAATCATAAGAGAAGTATTAGAATATACATACAGGACTTATTATGTAAATAAAAGTTCATATAAATTCTCCATATGTTGCTGTATTTGTTCTCTGTCTCTAGATAGAAAGGATACAAAACACATTTAAAAGTCTCCCCTCCAAAATATGTTATGATTACGACCTTGGTGCTAAATATAATGTGCCCTATGGTCTCTGGCCCCTCCCCACCAATAAACCCAGTGACCCTCAGTGGACTGTGTGCATACTAGTGTGTACTCTGTGTGTGTGTGTGTGTGTGTGTGTGTGTGTGTGTGTGTGTGTGTGTGGAGAGAGTGGAGAGAGCTCATTAAAGCATGCCTCTGCATTTGTTGACAGTGTGTGTGCATGCACTGGAGCGTCTGCGTGCATGTGAGCAGTTTGGAGGGGGGTCGGTGAGTGAAAGATAAAGAGATGTGGAGCAAAAAAAAAAAGAGAAAGGGAAGGAGGGGGTGCACACAGTGTGTCAGATCCGATGACCTTGATGCCATTAGAATGCAGGACAATGTGTGCTGGGGATGGGGGCGCACAGAGGTGGATGGAGGAAATGGAATCAGCTGACAGGAAGTGATGTTAGGAGAAGCAAAGGACCCTTGTGTCATGCTCCTGTGAGTTTGGTCACTGCTGGAAACAAATGTTTTTTTAAAGCACGTCTAACAGTGAAATTGCAAGAATTCAACTCGTGGACTGCCTGAAAAGCAAACATTTTGTTCTCTGTCAGTATGCTTCATTCACGTACACCTCCCAGTAGCGATGTGCTGGTAAAAAAAAAGTAAATTAAAAAGCTCGTTTCACTGTTTGAGGGTTCTGTGTCATGACTTCGTTGAAAAGAAGAGGATGACTCAAGCTTTACTCATAAGCGAGCACACACACTGCTGAGGATGGACTTTTGTTGTCAGTCATCCCTCCTACAACCTAGACCTTTCCTCCGTGCTGCTGAGAAAAAGAGCGAGAGCCTGAGAATTGAGAGGGAGAGAGAGAGAGAGAGATGAGGGCGTGCAGTAACTCATCTTGGATGATAAATGTGACTACATTGTGAAATGAAGTGATCGATGAGGAGTCTTTGTTACCTCTCCCGTGTGTCTCTCAATGCCGAATTACAGGTTTACCGTAAGTGCGATTTCATTTTCATTTAAATGTCAAGCTGCGTGGATTGTTGTTGTCATTTCAAATATCGGGTAACCTCGGTGACTCAAAAGTTCGCTTAAAGGCACGACTGCCCTGCACTTCTAACGTTCTCTTTCACCACGCTACAGTTGTGCTCACGAGGTGACTTCAGACCAGCTCTGTTGAACAAACCTGAATGGCAGCATTGTAATCCACATATCGCACGCCAGCATCTTAAAGCGACAACACGCTTTTCTGCCGTTGCTGTTTCGCTTCGGTAGATTTCTATTCTTTTTGTCAGAGATGGCCAGTGGTGAAGAAATTTTGAGTAATGTCTTATGTGAAATGACACCATTTTAAGCTGACATGAGTCATCAAAGAGGATATGTGCTTGAATCAAGAGCACTCTTACTGTAAATTACTCGCCTTCTGACATGGAGCAAGCTGTGTCAGCTTACATGCTGTATTTACAGTGTGGGCACATCATGTGTCGGAAACAGCTGAATCCCTTCCCTCATGTTGGTGTTTTGGTCAAACAGCGTGTCTTTGTTTTACTCAGCTGTGAACATGGACAGTGAAAGAAAGAGGCAGAGTTCATGTTTATTAAGCTCCTTTTCAGCCTGTTTGTCTCGCTCTCCAAATTTTGGGTATAAACTATGGAAGCACTAACTTCGCATAAGACGGGACTGTTTAAAGAGCAGACCTGTTGTGTTCGGGAGATGTCTAAAATGAGGATGTGTGCGTACAGAACATGTGATTCAGGGGTTAAGCCAAATGCTGAGCGAGAAACGCTGTGTCACTACAGTCGGGGGAGTGAGCGAGTGAGCACCAGCCAGCCGGGTGAATAAAAAGAGCGTGCTTTCTGAGCTTCAGTTTTTTTGGTGTGGTTTTGGTGATGGTGGGCATGTGCTCGAGATGACACGCGCCCACCCAGTGGTGGAGGCAAGCGTCCTGGTGGGAGACACTGATGACGATGACGGTGACGGTACAGCTACGTCACCGCCACATGTGTTTCCTACCTCTCTCGCTCACTATACTCTCCCTTCCCACTCATTGGCCCTCCCTGGTCACGTGACCTTAATGCTCTACTTCTCCTTCCCCTTCCTTTTTAGACGGCTCGGGCTGTGTTTCTCTTTGGGATTGACGCTCATCTGTGTGTGTACATACGAAATTGTGCGGCAACAGCGAGACAGACAGTGTGTGCAATTTTACAGCGCCAGAGAGCGAGCGCGTGAGAAAAGTGTTGGAACGGTAATGCAATAAGCTTTGCTGGATGGAGGCAAAAAGCTCGGGAAACAAAACAGTAGAGACGAATTGAGAAAGAGAGAGAGAGACAGGCAAAGGCAGATTGAAGATGCCAGAGAAAATGAGAGACCAGGAGAGACAGGGAAAGCCAAAGGAAGTGAAGCAGGGAAGGGCTACAGAAGTTAATCCAGCCACAGTGCAGTGTAGCTCACACATGCTCAGTAATATAAGAGAAAAACACTACGCAGGAGCTGACAGCGATCTGCATGAGGGAGACGGCCATAACACCCAACCTCCTCCTCCTCTTCCTGGTTAAATCTTCTCCAAAACTCCAGCAATGTAGGAGCGAAGAGAGGACCGCAGAGCCGGTCAGCCAGAGGCGATGACGGCGTTCATAATGATAATGCCAGTGACAGCAAGGCAAGGCGACAATGGTGAGGAATGGGAGAACGTTGTCACACGCTGGCGGACGGGTAGGACAGAAGCCATCGATGAACTGTGATTAGTCGGTTGCTCGCGGTCTTCATTCGGCAGCAACCTCCTGACCCTTTTTCCGTTTGTGCCACTCTCGTACCTCTGGTTACAGAATCAGTATCACACGAACAGCTGATCAACTCTGCACGTTTCAACAGTTTACTCCACAGATTTCCCTCTTGCTATCTCCACTCTGTTCCTTTTGCTCACCGATGTTGAAGAGTCGTGCCCTTCTTACTCTCCATTGCCCAATGCAGCCGTCTTGCTGCTTTACTCCTGAGCATATAGGTCTTCTTTCGTTTGCTTCCCACCGTCTGCAGGAGTGAGTTGACATCATAGAGTGTTGGTGATTTCTTTTAAACCAAGTGACCCTGAGCTTCCTGCAGTCGGAAGCCTTCTACTTTGTTTGCGTCCTTTGGATCTTGGATTAAAGGGCCGGCAAGAGCGCCAGCAAGCCTCTCCCTCTCTTGTGAGAGCATCCTAGAGGATATGTTATCAGTCACAGGTGTAGGTCTGAAGCTTTTCCTGTCACACGAGGAACAGGGAAGCGATGTGAATGCGGACAGGAATGAAAATGGAGATGCAACAACCATCATCGGTGGTTTCTCCTTCGGCCCGTGGTGGAGCCCAGTCTAGATGGAGCAAAAATGTCCGCGAGGAAAAAAAACGGATTTCGTTTTCAAAAGGCATAAACAAGGAGTGTAATGATGCTTTTCTCTGCTCCCTTTTCTTTCTTTCTTTTTCCTGTGTTGATGCCATTGCGCGATGAGATTGCGTTTTCGCTTGCAAGCCGCTGGTTTGCCTCTGCGGTCGAAAGCAGAAAAGCTCTGTCACACTCAGAATTGCCTGTATTGGGCTTATGGCGATAAACAAGACACACACACACAGAGACAGAGATAGAGCCTTATATGTAACATAATCTAATGCAGCAGAGCACATAATGTGGAATGGGTGTGGATAGAGACAGAGAGGGGTTTTCTCACTGGTAAGGAGCTCTGCTGCACTGTGCTGTTTCCAAGGCTGCTGCTGCTAGCAACTATCCCCCCACCGCTCTCTGTGTTTCTGCTCACTGCGCACTCCTCCATTCCATTCGTACGTGCCCGCTGTGGCTTAGATAATGGCCTCTCGCTCTAAACACACACTGAAAAGCACGAGAGAGAGAGGGGAGAGGAGATGGAGGGAGAGGCTGCGCGAGAGGGAGGGCAATGGAGGGAGGGAAAGAGAGGGGGGAGGAGGAGGAGGAGGGGAGGTGAAGGTGGGGGCTGCGAGGAGAAGCCGACTGCATCTGTAGTGAAGAGAAAGAAAGAGGATATTGAAAAAGGGAAGGGAGGAGCAGACAGAGATAATGAGAAAGGAAAAAGCAGAGAACAGAAAGCGCTGGCCATAAGAATAGGCAAGAGAATGAGAAACGTGTGCGGTGTGCTGGGGGGAGGTGTGCGCTGTGCGTGCGGCTGGCCGTGTGTGAGTGCATTTATGTGTGTGTCACCGCTCGCTCCGTCTGCGCGCCGCCCGGGCTGGGAGAAATAGAAAAAAAAAAAAAAACGAGGAATACAACCCCCAACAAGGCCAGATCGCTCGTGGACCGCTGCTGCACCGGCAAGCAATTCTCATGCTACTCTCTGTTTCCTCTTCTGCTCCCCACTCTTCGACCGGCAGCCCCGTCTGGACGTCCAGGACGACGTAAGTACGCGTTTGCTGTGTCCTAGAGGCTCTCAGCCGGCTTCATATTGTCAGGGTCTCTGCTTCATGTTCGGCACGACAGCAAAAAAGGGGAAGGGGAGGGGGTGGGGGAAGAGGGAGGAGGATAAGAGGGAGGATGGGTTGGTGTTGGATTTAGGTTCAGCTGTCTACTCACAGGCTCTCGCCACCGCCGCCGCCGCCACCTCTACTATCCTCACATATTCTGTCTCCTCCCTCCAGTGTCAGGGTTAAAGAGCACTCTCACAAACAAAACTGCACAGGCTTGTCTCGATTAAAGGGCTCCCAGACCCAGTCTGGTCTACCAGGTTCTACAAGGTCTAAGCCAGTTGGGCTGGTTGGTGTTTTTGGATACACTTTGTGCCGTTTTTGTGTGTCAAGTCTGCACAAGTGTGTTTGTGTGCAACACAGAGAGAATACAACAGGCTATACAATACAACAAGACTTCAACTGATCTAACACACACATGTGCAATAACACTAAGTGCAATAATCTTTTTCTAAAAAAGTTGTATTTTTTACTCAGTTGTATAAAGCATTTGCATTCTATTTTTATCCTATTGAATATTTTATTCTATTTATTCTACTGTATATAGTATTTTGTTTTATTTTATTTTTATTCTATTCTTTACAGTTGTGTACAGTATTCTTATTTCTATTCTATTCTATTCTTATTGTATTCTAATTTTGCTATATAACTTTTGCAGTGTCCACTTCCTGCTGTGACAAAACAAATTTCCCACGTGTGGGACTAATAAAGGTTATCTTATCTTGTCTTATCTTATCTTATCTTATCTTATCTTATGTCGTAGTGTAAAATATTTGCAAAAGCACGTGGTTTGTGCAGTTTGGGCAGCCGGGTAGGTGTGAAGCGGTGCAGGTGTCAGCACAACATTTCACAATCTGGACTGGTTTTAGATCGACTAAGTTTTGTCAAAAGAGCCTTTAATGTGTGTGTGTGTGTGTGTGTGTGTGTGTGTGTGTGCGGTGGAGGAGGGTTTGGGTTTGTTTGGCGTCAAAGCTCAGCGAAGTCCATTTGTTCTGAGTGTTCAGCCTCGAACCCCTCTGACCTTTCTTTTGCTGCGTTTTGTGTGCACAACTGTGAAAAAAGGAGGAAAAGAGAGTGTCGGTGTGTGACTGTGCGTGATTGTGGGTTCGTAGGTTATGCAGTGTTGCAGTCGCTCTGTTTCAACACACTGCAGTTCTCATAACTGCACGCAACTACCTCCACCCCCCCTTCCTCTTTCCCATCTGATGCTACTGATAGTAAAAACATGGGGCCTCTCACGTATTGCATGCCGGCTGTTCGCTGCACCCTCCTCCAAAACTCTCCGGTTTCCAAACCCGCTTCACCTCTCACCCATAACACCAGCAACACCCCCTGGGAGCCCCCTGCTAGACACCCAGTACAGAAAGTGAATTCAGAAGGTCTTACAGAACGTCCAGTAATTAGCCACTTCAAACGCTCATTTCAATAATATTCAAATGATGGGGAAGCTGGACATCAGGCTCACTTCTGCTACCGCACACTAATGGATCTACAAACTGAAGCCCTTTTCTTTCTTTCTTTTCTTCTGGCGGGGATGATCTATTACTGGATGATACTTACATTATATATATAAAATGTATGCATAAAACATATAATGTCTTCCTCTATGACATGATCTTCAAGCATCTTGTAGTTTTTTGGGCTCCTTAAACTGAACACAACCGCACAAAGCATGCAGCAGGTGCAAATTGAAGTATCTCAACTATTTACAGTAATACAGCCTGCAGACTTCCCTCTGTGTTGTTAGCACATCTAATGCAATTATATAGTGCCACTGTTTCCCTCTCTCGTGAACCACTGAGCAAGTTCAAATGCAACAACATGAACTCTGTCAATGATTTCTGAAGCTGCCCTTGGATTATCTTTGTTTGCTTTTCTTCTCTGCTGGATTCATCATAATATAATCTACAAGGAACCAACCTGAAGACTGAATGGATTGTACACTCACTGGGTTTATTTGCAAACCGCATCTGGACTTAATGTATTAAGATCACTGAGATTTAGACAAATTTAACAACATAACTTTTGAAAGATCAACACCACTTTACATTTTGTTCCATTGTTCAAGCAGACTAAAGTAAAAAGTTTGAAAATGTAATTCAAGATGACCAGGTTGGCGTTTTGACTTGGAGGAAAAGAGATAATAGTATAGAGCTGCAATCTCAGAAAAAAGGAAGTCAAACTATGAAAAACCTCACAGCCTACAGACATTTTAGATGTGGAGAAATCAGAAATCAGAAATGAAAAATAATGAATCAAATTCCTGAACTGCTACACTAATGTTTGAAAAGGACATGGTTTATAGCACAAGCCACTGTCACTACATGTATATACATGCTCAGTGATCACGTTTCAACAATGTGGAAACACTGAAAGCTTAAAATGAGTAATCATCAAACAAAATGTCCCTAAAAATGGCTTTGACTTGAGATGGATTTCATAGTAACTAATGACACAGAAAGAATGAAGCACAGATTTAAAACTGCAGCAGTGTTTTAATTGTCCTCTCTCTGAGTCGGCCCTCTGTACTGTAGCAAGCTGAGAGGGGCAGTCACTTGGGATTCTGGACAGTTTTGTGTCAGAGAAAGCAAAGACTCATGGGACTGTTAATGTTATTGAATTAAAAGTGCTATCATGGGTCCATTTTTGTGCAGTGTTATGTGCAATATCTGGTGTATTGTATAAATGATAACTTAAGCTATCCTCCTATAGCTGTGGGGTGCTTGATGCTTGGGAGTGTCTGCAAATTATTGAATTAAACTAGTGAATTTGCTTTTTCAACCACTTCCCATGCAAGCCCACCATCAAATCATTTGTACAATCCTGACTTGGGAAGTATTGTGCCTGCTTAATCTACTAAGCGTGCGTGATCAAGCCAAAAGACCACATGATAACAATCTATGATCTGAATTATAGAACTAATCAATAATCACATGATTAATGTTGCATGTGGTCACTCAGATGGAAACCCTCTTACTTTAAGTGAAGGCTTAAAGTCTGACTCACAAATGTATGAGTTCTCTTTTTGCAGCCTGTTTTCAGGAGACCTCTCTGCATCACATTTAAACACACCAGGCAGACTTCACTTTTTGATGTGCAGGGTTTCTGTTGTGAAGTGTGTCTTTTAACACAAATCACATTCTTTTCCTAAACCTTAACAAGGACTTTTGTTACACTTATTCAATAAGTGGAAGCAAAGATGAAAAGAGAGCGCAACTAAATGAATTGATGGGACAACAAAGCAGCACACAGTGTGAAAGATTCAAATAAGATGCAAAACATGGTCTCCTGATATTCCTGTTCCTGTAAATCTCTAGGTGTAGGACATAGGACTGGTACTAAAAGATATAACCAGCCACTGGTGTCCCACATTACAGTGCTGTTTAAATCATGAAAACAGAACGGTTTTTGGTCTTATTTTATACTGAAAGTTCTGGTTCAGAAGCGGTGACATGGAAGCAGATGGTTTTCAGTTTGCTTCTGCTTTCACTATTTGACCTTCCCCAACTTCCTAAAAATAGAATGGGGCTTTAAATAAGCATTAATCATATGATACATAATCAGCTGGGGGGGTTCACTGTGAGCATATCCAGTGTGTTTTCAAACTAAACGTCAGTGCATACATACAGGGGTTAAAACCCTCTGTGTTGGTGTCATGACAAAATAACTGTATTGTTCAATCATGAGGTTATGTTAAAATGTCCCTTCACTCTTGAACAAAGGACACCAGTATTTTGTAAATCCACACTTGGTCAGCAGTTCTCTCAGATAAATCTCATGACTGTACTTTCAACATCCATAGCAGTTTGATCTTGGTTCAGCTTGATTTATATCTACTGATGAGTAGCTGTTAGACAGGAGATTATCTTTAGATATTCAGGTCAATTTGGGTTTACCATTTAAGGTGTTGTTTCAGAGGAAATAAATTTTAGTCTTGTAAAAAAATGAGTCTACAAACCCAGTAAATAGAGCTGTGCTGCACACATACAGACATAAAGAACTGAAGACATTTCTTGATTCTATACCCTTTGGTAAAATGGCACAGGCCATAATGAATCCACTTCTTCACTCTCTGATTTGATTTATTATTTTATAATTTACATTTATAAATTATAAGCATTTATATGTTCTAATCAAGTAATTGTGTTTCTGAAAAGCTACACTACACATTTGACTTGTTTCCCTTATTGGTTTCTTGAAATAAAAGAGTAAACTGCAGATAAGTCTTCAGTGTTTTGTTATATTTCCAGTAATAAATGATGAAAACAAAGAGTCCAAGGATGTGGATTTGTACTGCATTTTCTTTTCTCTCTGCTTCCCACATCTGGCTCACAATGTCTCCTAACACCACTGCCTGCTTTGTATAGCCCAGCTGATCTCAAGCAGAACGTCCATTTATAAACAACTGTGGAATTTTGTCACATGACTTGTGACTTACCAGTTGTAAAATAAGCCCACTGAATATGGGAAGAGTTAATTCAGTTTACACCAGCCTTACTGGTGTGACCCGGAGAAACTTTATGCTATGTATGTGTGAGAGGTGGGTGGCAAACATCTGGATAAGAGCTGGAAAGAAGGGAATGGAGTCCTGGATTACTGGATTGATACTCATCCAAGGAATGATGTAATAGTAACTACTGAATTCCATGAGTACATTTAGCATAGCATAATCTAGTTTAGCACAATTGCTATTTCAAAGCCATACCTAAATGTATATGTTAATGTGCATCTGAATCCATTGTTTTTCTCTGTGTTTGTCTTTCAGACTGTTCACAAAGTTACTTCAGTGGATGGCCCCAGAAGTGGAGGCCAGATGGAAATTGGGTCACATGACGGCCTCCAGGAAGGCGCGCTGAGCCTGGAACTGGCCAATGGGGTGAATCAGTACCCTAATGATGGTGAGCCATCTATAGAAACAGAGCAGCAGTGTGCAGAAAGCGTGCTGCCAAGGCAGTGCTGGGTGCCTGGACATGGCAAGGTCAGCGACACCCAACAACAACAAACGTGTGGCGCAACCCCTGCTGAACCTGCACACCATGCAGACATGGAGGATGCTCACAATCTGGTGGCTTTTTCTGCTATTGCTGGCTCACTGCCTCATTCTTCCTCCTCTTCCTGCCACCTCTTGCAGGCTACTACAGCCTATTTGTATGAGAAGTTTACCCAGGAAACAGGCGCTGGGAAGGCTCAAGCTAGAATCTCTGCAGGGGCTCCTGAGGGTAGCTGCCCACCTTCAGAAGACCTGGACACCTTACAGAAAGCACTGAGCCAAGCAAAACATGGACACAAGCCTCCCAATTGCGACTGTGATGGGCCCGACTGTCCAGACTACCTTGAATGGCTGGAAAAGAAGATAAAGTTAGCAACCAATGAGGATCAAGGCTCCCGCAAGCTGGTTGATACTCCTTCACATTTACAACCTCACATAGAGCAACCCCATTTGCTGCATCACTCTCAGACCTACCAACAAGTAAATGGTGGCCACCATCTGTCTACTTCATGCACCCAGCAGCAACAGGAAACCCAAGGCCCTCACCCAGATCAAGTGCCCTGCTCCAAACCACCAATTCCTTGCTCTCCCCAGGTGCTCTCCATAGCCAAGGAAAAGAACATCAGTCTCCAGACAGCCATCGCCATAGATGCTCTGACACAGTTATCTGGTACTAGTCCACAAACTGCCTCTTCACCAGGTCAAACCCCCTACACAAATAACCTCCATCACCATCAACATAACCAAAACACCACATCTCAGCCTCTTAATGGCATTGGCATGATCCCATCCTCTTCTGGCACCTACTCATCTTCCTCACGCTCTCAGTCTGTCCCCCCAGGACTACACACTAGCCAGCAGGCCCTAGAGTCATGTGAGCACCACAGACCCCAATCCCAGGGCCATCCGCCCCATGTTACCCCTATCCAGTCCTCTACCTCTCCCTTCCCGAGTCAGGGAAAACCACCAGGCTTCAACCCTAATCCCCAGCAGTGGCAGCAACCCTCGGGCAGAGGATCTGAACACAGAAATCCATGGATGTGTGTGAAGTCTGAGCCTCACCTTGCCACGGCACCTCATAGTAGCTCAGACCCCATGTCAGAGCTCAAACAGCTGCTTGGTGACACCAGTAGCAAGTTTAGCAATGGTCCTTTTAAGCTTCCAGCTTCGCAACAACTTAGCTTGAACCAGAATGGGACTCTCCAGGCCCAGGATAACCCAGCATTGGTCAGGATAAAACAAGAATCAGACTCTGCTGACCACTATCATCACCCTGCCTCCATGGGACATTATGGTTTTGCTAATGGTCAGCACCAGGGTCAGCACTACCCTGGCACTCCCCTCTCTCCTGGCCAAGCAGCCATTAGCCACTCCACTCAGGCAGCTCTACAACAGCACCTTCACTACAAGAGGAATCTTTTCTCAAACCACCCCTCTGGCTTTGGAGGCGTTGGCCCACGTGGGCCTCTGGCTTGCCAAAATCTGAAAAAATGGTGGCCACAGATGGATGCAGAGGCCCTGTCACATCTGGCCATCAAACAGGAACCCAAGAGGAAAAAAATCAGCCAAGGATCTCCTGGTTTTAAAGCTATGACTGAGACGCTTTTGGGTCCTCCCCTCCCCAAACCCAAACAGATAATCATCAAGAAGCCCAAACAGAAAGCCTCCATGCCAACCTTTCTGCCTCAGACTCAGATCACCATACAGAAACCACCGGTCCACATGATGGACAGAGCCGCACCCCTGGCCAACCTGCAACTAGGTCCTCTCGACCAACTGCCCCTCCACAGTAACTTCACTCAGGCTGCTGCTGCTGCAGGCCTCCCTGCCCCAGCCCAATCTCAGGTATCCATTTTCAATTCCTCAATGACACCCACTTCCACTGTTTCTGTTCCATCAGAAAACACTCCAGCCCAGCTGGGCCCTCTACTCCCACCTGTGGGCCTTGCAGCTCACAATAAGTCAGAAGAGATGGGCAGCCTGGCCTCCAGTAATACCAGCACCATGACACCTATGACCTCCACATCTTCACCCAGCACCTCAAATGTACCAAGTGTCATTAACTTGGACCCGAAGTACGAAGAGTTGATCCGCCAGTTTGAGGCTGAATTTGGGGACTCAGTTCCAGACATATCTGCCAGTCAGCCCGTGGAGGAGACTGCTACAGCCCCAAAGTCAGGGAATGAATCCCTGAGCAGTCCTCAGGACCTCAGTCCTGCATCATCATCCACCTCCCAGCCACTTCCCTTAATTTCCACAAGTCAACCCACCCCCACAACACATCGAGATCATCAGATGGAAATGAGCAAAGATGAGTCCAGGACCCAAAGTGAGGCAGCCTTGAGCCAGGCATCTACAGAACACCCTATGGAGATGCAGCACAAGGGGTCCATTCAAGTTCCTCTGAAACAGGAAGATATAGTGTATAGGCAGCAGCAGTCCAGAGTGGTGCAGGATACTTTTAGCATGCCAGCTTCTCCGCTGTCAAAACGAATGAAGATTGAATCCTCGGGTGATATAACAGTAGTGTCCACCACCTGCTTTTCTGAGGAAGACACGCCAACTAAGGAAGGTGTGTCCTCTTCTCCATCTCTCAAAGGCTTCTTGGACTCTCCTTTACGCTATCTGGACACCCCCACTAAGAGCTTGCTAAGTACTCCTTCCAAGGATCTTCAGGCAGAGTTTCCCACCTGCACCTGCGTGGGTAAGTCTTTGCATCAGTCTCAGCCTCTGCTTATGGTCACACAGCTTACTTTCCATCCACAAAGTGCATTTCAGACACAAATTAGAAATGGTCTAACAATAATCAGTCTTATGCAAACATTACTTATTAATCTCTGACTAGAGATCAATTTGAGTCTTTGTCAATTTGAGCACATTTTGTTGTCTTTGGAAATGTTTTATTCTTCCACTAAAAAATAATCAGTCTATTTTTAGCCATTGTAAGCATTTCACTTTGCTTATTGATCTAAACAGATTGACTTTTAGATTTTTTCACCCCTTTCCCACCCCAGTTCTTTCTGGTTGCTTGTTGGTTGCAGCTAAGAAAGAATGTGTAAGTTGCCAGGGTGTGTGGTAGTGACCATCTAGACTGTGACAGTGTGGGGCAATAAAGGCAACAGGCAGGAACAATAGCACTGGTGGCAGAAGGACTCTTTTGTGTGGGTTTGGGTCTTGCAGGCAAGCAGAACACAGCCTTTGTTAGACAGAATGGAGTTCAGTCCCATAGTTTGGAACCCTGTTTAGCGAAGCCTATTTATTTACAACCAAGTAGGTGGTCCTACAGTTGAAATGTTACATTTAAAGACATTATATGCTGGAGATTTAATTTGTTAGACTACACTCACATTATTCTAATGCATAGTGTCTCACTAAGTCATTAATTAATAACTCAGTAAATCTGAATATTGCTGCGTTAGCTAATGTGGTTAATAGTTTATTAACTCGACACACATACCAAATAACGAGAGACTGTGTTCTCAGAGAGGCTACTGAGAAACGACAACCTGTTTCTTGGAGTTACTGTGTACCAGTTGCCCACATTGATTTTATCTCCCAGTCAACATTGGTCACTGTATGATGGCAAAACTATACCATAGACAGATAGATGTTGTCACTGTTTCCACCTACAACAGCATTTCCAGCCAGTCTCTCTGACAAGGCAAAAAAAATCTTGTTTTTGATATAAGCATAATACAGAAAGCTTTTTTTTTACTGCAACATTTGATTGACAACTTTTATTAAGAAATGATTGTGATCGACCGGCCACACAACAGTCACTCCATGTACACAGACTAGTTTTAGGACTCCCATTTTTCTGTCAGTGCGCCCCAGGGTGGCTGTGGCTACAACGTAGCTTGCCATCACCAGTGTGTGAATGTGTGCATGAATGGGTGGATGACTGGATGTGTAAAGCGCTTTGGGGTCCTTAGGGACTAGTAAAGCGCTATACAAATACAGGCCATTTACCATTTACCATTTTTCAAACAAATATAAATATGTTTATGTGTAATTTATGGAATCTTTTGTATTGCATGTGTCTGGATGGTCACAGCCATCGCACAGCCTTTTAAACCTGTTGTGTGACTGACTCAGAAAGCCCAAGAAGTGTATCCAGGGGTTGGTTGGCTGGTCGGACGAGTTGTTTTACAACCAAGACTAGATGTGGAGAAAACGGGTAAACTGACAGTTATTCAGCTGTCAGTTTGCTGGGTGTGGATTTGGGATGGATTAAGGCCTGGTCTATGAAATTGTGTTGCATCTGAGCACTAAAAGGAGTGCACAGCAGTGGGAAGAGCACCGTCAATGACACACACTTGCTAACCATGTGGTGTTACTAGGGGTATAGAGCAACAAACAACAAGCCTTCATAATTTGGTTACACATTTCCTTTTTTAAGCAGTATAGCATAACACTGCATAGGAATGGGTTGCTTTTAACATCGACAGGATACAGTATATACACACACACACACACACACACACACACACACACTTTTTTTTTTCTTTGCACATAAATGGACTATGACTACTCCATTTCCTGCCATGAACCACGCCCTGGAGCCTCCTTTCACCAGCAGCAGAATGTGACCTCATGTTGCCTCTGGACCAGACACAACCACACACACATACACACACACACACACACATACACACACACACACAGAGTGGAAGACTACATTTCAGATAATCATCTGATAGTGTGGAGCGCATTAAGAGCATTTTTTGTAATGTTGGCATCCACAGTTGTACTTTAGAAATGATACAAGAGCAAAAACAACACAATGTTAGTTTAACAACACACAGTTAGGTGATACAGCTGGGCAATGCGAAATTCCTCGAGGCTATCATACCATTAATCTGCACAGTATCTCATAGAAAATGTAACACTGAAGTCACAGAGTGTGGTTTAAAACCATAGGTCTTGTGCAGGGGAATGGTCAAATGCTCGCACATACTCATGTACAACATCACCTCAGATGTACACAAAACACACACACTGACACTCCCTCTAAACATCCCTACATACTGAATCACACACTACCTCAAAAAGCTTCTGCTTCACCATGTTTTGCTCCCCACACCACTCCCTACAGTGACAGGCTACTTTGTATGATTAGAGAAAATATGAGTGTGTGCTCATGTGTGTGAACGTGTGTTTGAACTGGATGTCGCAATGAGCTCTACTTTCACATGCTTCTCGTAGAAGATCTGGCTTTACCTACAAAGAAAATATCTTTGAGTTTGGCCAGAAATACATCAAAGCACATCCGCTGTACCTTTGTCCTTTTACAAAACACTACAACATGTGAGAACATGCAAAGCCAAGCTGTACTTTTCAAGTCTTCTCTGTGTGCAATTTAGGTGACACTCAGATCCAAGAGTTTGTTCATTAGGAATTGGGGCTTAGATGTAAATGTTTTGGTCAATGTGAAGGGCAAAAATGTTTATAAAACTAAAGATTCAAATTCAAAAGAGAAACTGTTTTAAATAGGCTGATGTTAGGGGACATTGCCATCAAAGCTATAGACTTGAACAGCAGTGACTATATTACCCAATCTTATTCTGATTCTGTGTTGAATTCATGCTGTAGTGGAATCACTGATACACTGTAATCCAGTGTTTATTGTCAATTGCTGCCACAGTTTGTATTAGTTTTTCAGATAAAATGTTGCGTTCTTACTCTGTACTGTCTATTTTCCTCCCCCAGAGCACATAATTGAGAAAGATGAAGGGCCCTACTACAATCACCTGGGATCTGGACCTACTGTGGCCTCTATACGAACCCTGATGGAGACAAGGTATATTCTCTTCTCTTCTCTTCTCTTCTCTTCTCTTCTCTTCTCTTCTCTTCTCTTCTCGAGTCCTCCTCCTCACATTTTGTCCTTAGGGAATCTGTGACCTAGAATCTAGTAGGAGGAACAGGAAATATCAGCATCATCAGCATATCACAGGCAGAGCAAAAGGCACAGGATTAGCAGCAGATGACAGCTGAGAATGGGAAGAACACAGAAGGAAGAACAACTGATGACAAAATACAATAAAATATGGAGGAAAAAATGAACAGAGAAGCAGTGAGGGGAGACAGAGAGATGGGTAAACTTATTTTTCAATAATGTAGATATAAAAATGAGTTTGGTTTGTGTGAAACATAAAATTTAACAAGAAATTTCACAAATTAAAGATAAAATAAATATGTTGTCACATGTGCATCTATATAAATAGATTGTATATGTGTAGATGTGCATATAAATTAGGTAAATAACATTATTAGAGATCTTTTTTTCTAAATGCTTTCATTTTTAAAGGGCATTTTAGAGAGCAAAGTAATGTGATTTGAAATACTCGTATTCCCTTTATAAATGCAGGGAGGATGGGAAGGTAGAACACCTTTATGGGCCCATTATACCCACCGGATTGGCAGTATTGCACACAAACAGCAAAGTCTCCAAACATACCATTTATACCAGTACTGAGGGTCCGAGTACTCGCTGCAGTGTTCTCCTGAGCGATAGTGACACTCATACCAAACCTCTATGTCAGGTGTATGGGTAGAAGAAGTGAAAACAAAGGCAAAGTTTTTCCAGAAAGCCTCAGACTGTATAATCTCTGAATCTCTATAACTCTACTATACTGATAGATCACTGAATTGGAGGTCAAAACTGACATGATCGTGCACTTGTGTCTTCAACTTGGGGAATATTGCAAAAGCTGACGAGTGCTTGACCGGCTGAAACCAAAATGACACTAAAGTGCAGCTTATGCCAGAGGACTTGATGGCGCTTTTTGTGTTCGGTACCATTCGCAAGAGGCTGGGTGGCGAGCATAATGAGCCCATTAAAGGGAGGGGGCATCATGTGCAGCCAGACCGGCTACCTAACCACTGAAAAGAGAAGCTCAAATTGCAACACACGGAGGAAGTGTGACTTCCTTTTCTGATAGAAACACCATTACTCCACTTGATCTTTACACCACAAATAATTGCTTGCTGCTGTAATCTCATGTATAGAACCCTTAATAAGCAAAGTGCAGCTGCAGCCTCAGTAATGAAATTGCTGTTGGGTTATCTTGCAGAAACATGCCACGAAACAGCTCTTTTCAAGGTTGAATTAATGAATATTTTTCTCTGCAGAATGTAAACACACTTTAACCTTTTTTTTTTTTACCAGATCTTTCACTTGTGTTAAGCTTCATTTTCACAATGCTGAATGCTGTAGTGGTTGCTATTCATTGAGAGGCTGGATTTCTGTAGGGCCAATGAGTCATTAGCTCCCAGAGAGCGCAGCTTGAGTAAGTGAGCGGAGGGGGTGTTCAACCAGAGTCCACTTTTTGTTGTTTGAGAGATGACGCAAGATGTTAAGCCCCTATAGTCCTTTGACCTACCCCTCACCCCAGCCAGCCACCCCTGTGGTGACAGAGCCTAATCCCCTCCCACTTTCTCAGCCACCTCAGGGTGATTCCTATTCAGGAGGTGCACGGCGTATTCACTGCCATGCCAAATCTGCTCAAGGCTGAGGTTTTCACAATGGCAGGTATCTGGCTGACAGGAGACCTGATATGATCTGTGAACAAACATCTGACAAGCCCCAATGACATACCCGCGCCCCGGTGCAACCTCTGACCCCCTCTCTCCTCCTGTGCAACTACAAACAGACCTGCAGAAATACACACCATGCACCGTTAGGACACAAAAACAAACAGAAATGTTTGTGTACAATGGCTAATGCATTCAAGCTACTATCAGCACAGACATATCTCCAAGAGAAGTCCTTTTGGCCGGAGTTGTTTTGGAAGCTAAGGGATCAGATTTACTCTGCCATGCTTGTGTGAATCTCAGCAGAGGACTGTGAACACACACTCCTAATCAAGTTGACCTGTTTTTGTCAGGATTGACATTTAATGCGACTCCCTCAGACTACTTAGAGGCAGAGAAAAATGAGAAAGGCAAAACGAACAGTTGGAAGAAAGACTAAGAACCACTGTTGATGAAGTCACTTATGGCAATAAGAAACCCTTGATTAATATCCCTCAGCGGAAATCTGAAATCTCCTGTTACTGATCAGGTGCTGTTGGAACGGCTACTGAGTAGCCATTCATTGTCCATAGTTATTGTGTTTTGGTACCAATAGCATTTGGCCAGCATATTTTTCTGCTCTCTTAATCAGTAATGTCACACTTTTCCTTGGTTTTTGAAAACATGGAAAAACTGGAAAGTTTTCCCAGTTTTACAACATTTTTTGAAACACAGTACCTTTAGAAACTGTACCTGCACCTAACTACATGTGTGTAGTCTTTTGGGGGGTTTGAGTATAGCTCTTAAAGGTGACCTTCCTTGCTTGCTGTTACAGTCAGTTCTGTAAAATTCAAAGAATAGGGTCAGAATATGCAATTTCTTTTTGAAGGTTCAGGCTTTCACGCTTCTCTAAATGCTCCTTTTCACACTATTTTTCTACTTTTGGATCTGTGTGATGTCAGTGAGAGTGGATATCCTGAATATGACCATCACACAGGTACAGAGAACTGGCTGCATGAACGCCACACCCACCTGAGATTTAGGCCTTCTGTTTGTGAGACGGTAGCTATTCAAAATAAAGCTGGCTTAAAGGAAGATGAACAGTTTGTTCCAGACAGTGAATGAATTTGGGGGTCTTCACCAAGTCTGACTTGAGATAAACAAGGAGTATTTTGAAATGTGCAAAGCTTTTCTACTTACATGGAGCTGGAAATGAGCATAACAAGTCCCCTGTAGCAAAACATGAAGCTGTAAAGGTTCAGTATTTAAATGCCCCAGTTCCTTGCGGTTGGTTTGGTTTCTCTCAGGACACCAAAACATAGAAATGACTGCAGTGTGTTTTTATATGTAGGACATTGAGAGTGTCAGGTTTTTGTGTCACAACACTAAAGTCAGGCATGCAGTAAAACAGTGAATTGCTTCTTTCTGTGTGCAGGTTTGGAGAGAAGGGGGAAGCCATCCGGATTGAGAAGGTGGTTTACACAGGCAAAGAGGGAAAGAGTTCCCACGGATGTCCTATTGCTAAGTGGGTAAGTAGCATCACAGCACATCCAACATGTGGTTTTGGAAAATACTGGATAACTTCCAACACACATGCCTACAACAGACAGTAAGTAATAGTGTTGAGATATATGTCTCTACACTGTATATAAAGGAGGAACATATCATAGCTTTTGGATCTGAAAAGTGAAGCCAGTGCTAAGTGCCTTACATCTGCTTTATTTCTAACAGCCAGGGGAGCAAAGTCTTGAGTTGGAGCCTATAAGATGTTTACTGCTCGCTTGATTCAAGCCTCAGTAAAGAGGATGTTAATTTTATAAATGAATGTTCCACTAAAGAGCCCGTTATACCCTCTGCCTGGTATCTGGTGAACAGCACCGGTCAAAAAGAGTTGACGCCCTAGCTGCTGTCGTGCACCTCTTGACTCTTGTTACATGGTGCTATAGCTGCAACCAGGTTGATGACACGCATGTACAATCGTGTCATTTTTACCTCGGTTTCAATGATGAATACAGAAGCTCAGCGGTGCATAGATTATACAGTGGGATATGCTGCAGCAGTTTGAAAAGATGAGGTTTTGTTTCCAGTTTTGCCTTCGTCTTCTCCTGTATCAGCGCTGATGTGGAGGGACTGTCTAAGTGGCGATGCCTATTGTTCGGGAGAATACTGCAGCAGGTACCTGTGCCGCTTTCCGATGATATCTCCAGCAGTGCACAAAGCGACCAATGGGCTTTGACCAACCAAGGCCCTAAGAGTAAAGAGAGGCTGACTGGGTGCTAACATTTGTGTCAGTTCAAGTGAAAGATTTTAAAAAAGTGAGAGTGAGGTTTTTTTTTTTCAGTGTTTATCCCACCTGACAAGACTGACAGCCTGTCAACAAGCAATTTATGTGGCTTGTGTGTGTGTGTGTTTGTATAGTGAGGGGCCCTGGGGAGACACACGGGCGAGTTGTCATCCACAGTGAGCAAATCAGTAGGACGTCTCACTCTGTGACAACTGCCTGGCCTCCTCTCCTGTGTCACCCCTGACACATCCTGCTAATGACTTTATGGATTCAAAACAACCACCCTACTGAGGGAGGGTGACTGTGTGGGTGTGTTTTGTGACAGAAAGACAAGGAAGCTAGGGGAGCCGACTAAAAGAACTGGTATTCAGTCACAGAAGTGGGTCAGACTTTAGTTCAAGGAGTAAATATCCTTCTTAAATAAAATGTAACCCTCAAATATGTCTGGCTGTGTCAGTTTATCAAAATATATGGGTGTGCTGGACATCTGCTGGCCAAATGCAGGAACTACAAGGAGCTCTTGGAACATCCTATTAATTGACTGAAATTGTATTTGACTTCATTAGCATTGGATTTTTCTGTGCGAGTAAAAGCTCACAAGCTTTGTTTCCTGTCAGGTGATCCGTAGAGGCAGCGAGAAAGAGAAGCTGCTGTGTCTGGTGAGGCAACGTGCAGGCCATCACTGTGCCAATGCTGTCATCATCGTCGTCATTATAGCCTGGGAAGGTGTACCGAGAGCCCTGGCTGACAAACTGTACAGAGAGGTCACAGACACGCTCACCAAATATGGCAACCCCACCAGCCGACGCTGTGGCCTCAATGAGGAGTGAGTAGGGGATGGCTAGTTTTTCATGTGAATATGTAAAGACAGAGTCAGGATGTCTGTCAGCAAATGGATGCACTTTTGAATATATTGATTATTGATATACTGTTTAAACTCTGGGTATCTTTTTCACACATGCCACACATGGTTGTCCTGAACATTTATAAACATCCTTAGACAGAAGTGCGTGTGACAACAGTAATGTCTGACTCAGTCCGATTAGACATTAGCCTGTCTTAAACCTGCCAACTCTCTAGTACAAAGTCAGAGTGGTGTTGGATTTCACCCATGTGGGAAAGCACAGGTTATTGTTCATTACATTCACTGCTAGTCAGTCATGTGTCCAGCCTCTTTGCATGTTCAGAATGCTTCCTTACTATTGTTGTATTTGTATTTCCAGTAGTGGGAATAAGTCAGAAGCAGTGGAGAACTGTGGAAAATATCCTGACTGGATCAAATTTGTCCAAAGTTCATATTCATGACATAAAAGTGAATTTTAAGACAAAAATTTCGACAAAAATGAAATGTGTACATTTTGTTCTGTGTTATACTGTTCACCTAGTACCCAGCCCTTCAGCTAACCATGAGTAAATGTTAACACACCCCCGTGTCTGGTGGCTTAGATATGTGAACCACTCACCATCTGGGATGGAGAAATAAGTCTTGCTTCTATCCTCTATGTAAGCACTGAAGCTGCCTTTGTGTTTCCCCCCAATATGTATGTAACATACATACAGAAACTTTGACATATAAAGCAATACTAAAAAACCAGACATTATTAAAATGTTTGGCTTAAGTCTAAGATGATCTGCTGTAACACCATTCAACATTCATTGCTTCAAATGAAACCAACTGTCTTGCTAACACTCTCAATTACAGTGGTGCACACGAGGTAGTAAAACATGCCAGACTGCACGTCTTCTATGAATGAAGCTCAGTGTGCTCTCTGTCTCCCCCTGCAGCCGTACTTGTGCCTGTCAAGGCAAGGATCCTGAAACTTGTGGTGCTTCCTTCTCTTTTGGTTGCTCATGGAGTATGTACTTTAACGGCTGCAAGTATGCCCGAAGCAAAATGCCGCGAAAGTTCAGGTTACAGGGAGAACACCCTGAAGAGGTACTCATCAAGCATTGTATATGTACATATATATGCAAATGAGAAGATTAATATTATTTTTTTATTTCAAAATTCTTTTCTCTTCTTGTTCTTTTCAGAATAGTATCTGTAAATTTTAAGATACCACTTTATAGTGTTTTGTCTGACCTGTGATCCATGTTTTCGTCATCAGGAGGAAAAACTCAGGGATAACTTCCAGCATCTGGCAACTGAGGTGGCTCCTGTGTACAAGCGACTAGCACCACAAGCCTACAGTAACCAGGTGTGTTGTACAGGCACGTCTATTAGCAAACCAACACAGGAAAGAAGATCTCAGCAGGAGATTTTTCTAAAGACACAAAAACAACTTGCATGCATTACTACCTTATCATTTAGTACACCTGTGAGGACTTGGCTTTGAGAAAAGAAGGAATCTTAAGTGTTGTGTTTCTGTGTATTTTAAGAATGCAGAAATTAGTCCCTTCCTATAGCTGGTTTAATGCTATCTCTGTCCTTTACTTCAGTGCCAGACAGAGTCCAAAGCTCCTGATTGCAGGCTGGGCTTGAAGGAAGGCCGTCCATTCTCTGGAATCACTGCTTGCATGGACTTTTGTGCTCACGCTCATAAGGACCAGCACAACCTGTACAATGGATGCACAGTGGTAAGATCATTAAACCTTTCTCTTTTTTTGCACTGAATGATGGCTACATTGTTCTTTGTTCATGAGCTGAAAATGCTACATAAAAAGTGCGGCTGTTTTATCACACACTCTGTGCCGCGCTCTGCCAGGTGTGTACTTTGACAAAGGAGGACAACCGAACAGTAGGAGAAATCCCAGAGGACGAGCAGCTCCACGTGTTGCCTCTTTACACGGTGTCCCCGACAGATGAGTTTGGCAGTGAGGAGGCCCAGCGCCGCAAGATGGAGACGGGAGCTATCCAGGTGCTTAACGCTTTCCGCCGTGAGGTGCGCAAGTTGCCCGAACCTGCCAAGTCATGCCGACAGCGCCGACTGGAGGCAAAGAAGGCTGCCTCAGAGAAGAAGAAAAATAAGCTCATCCAGCAGGCAGGGGAGACGCCGGAGAAGACGGGGATCAAAGCCGAGGTCTGCGTTAGCAGTTCCCCTCAACCCCAAGGCAATAAAGGTTAGTTACTGTTTTAGATCTAAGTAACTAAAAATGTCCTTTGCGTTTACCTGTTATCATCTACCGGATCGTAAAAACTGAAATACTTTAAGATTTTGACTTGTTTGTAACCTGTTTTCCTTACTTTTCTTTTGTGTCAAACAAACAGCAATTATAAAACAAGAGGTGAAGCCCAACATCAAAAAGGATCCCTTAAACGGATCGATAGATGGATATTCTGTGCAAGCAGTAGACCCAGTAAATCCCATGTATACAAACCCTGTCTACTATGCAAGGGGAGGCCTCCCCACAACTGGCCAGCCCTCTGCACCTGATACAGTAAATGGTTTCCACACCAGTTTGCCCCCAATGGATTATGCCTACTACAGGTGCTCACCCAATACACTTTTCCCCCCTGTACTGAGGACCTACGAGGGTCGAAATGGCTCTTTGCCCAGAGCTGGCTGTAAAGCTGTCCAGGTAGATCAGAAGCCTGACATTCAAAACTTTCAGTCCAGGGTGGCCCTTTCCTGCTCCAGCCAAGCGGAGCAAGCCAACCAACCAAACCACACGACTTACACCCAGGCCCCAGTTTATAGCCAATCCCGTCCTTCCTCTGCCTCCTCTGAGTCCTCCAACAGAGGCACGCCGGTCATCAAACAGGAGCCTATGGATGTGCCAGTCTATGAAGGCACGCTGCCGAACCAGGTCGGAGCCAACACATCAAGAAGCACCCCGCAACCTGTGACCTGGTCTGGGCACAAGCTTAATGGAAGTTTTATTCCCACCACTTGGGATGCCCATCAGAAGCATAAACAAAGTTCCGAGGCCTCATCAGAAAAACAGCAGCAGTTTCACCAGCATCTCCAGCAGCGGCAGGCCTCTCCTTACCCGCAGCAGTGGTCATCCTTCCTTGGCTTAAACACTATGAGGGCTTCCCCTGCCCCATCACCGTCACTCCAGGTACCTCCCTCTCCATCTCCATCCCCTCAGCTAGGCACAGTGGTCCAAGGTAACATACATCAAGCTTCCCCACGTCCTGGCACTCCCCGCCCAAGCACCCCTCACTCGGTTACCCCACAGCCCGGTGTCTCTCACTCAGGCCCACTTACACCACGGCCAAGTACCCCACGTCCAGGCACCCCCAGGCACTGGGTGAGCCCCGTTGCTAGCCCACAGCCGCAAACATGGGGCATGGGGCCTTATAGCCCTGGTATGAAGCACAGCAATCCTGCAGGGGCCTATCCCGACAAGATCTGGTCCAAGACTGGAGAAAGTCGGTGTTCCACTCCGGTTGGGCCCCAGGAAAAGGCCTGGAAATCTTTTGGAGGTTCTGTGGCAAGTAACACCCCTTCCCCTGCTCCAGAGGGTCGCCTCTTCCCCGATGCCCTGCAGCAATCAGATCAGGCCTGCTACACGCCCAGCCGAGCAGAGAGCGACGTTGAGAGCACCAAGAATTGCGAAGATGAGGAGGATGAGGTCTGGTCTGATAGTGAGCACAACTTCCTGGACCCTTACATTGGCGGGGTAGCAGTGGCACCAGCCCACGGCTCCATCCTAATCGAATGTGCTCGTCGGGAACTACACGCTACCACTCCACTCAAAAAGCCTGACCGCTCCCACCCCTCCCGCATCTCCCTGGTCTTCTACCAGCACAAGAACCTCAACCAGCCCATGCATGGCCTGGCTCTGTGGGAGGCCAAAATGAAGCTGCTGGCAGAGCGAGCACTGCAGAGGCAGCAGGAAGCGGCTCTCCTTGGCCTCTCCCAGGAGGATATCAAGACACTCGGGAAGAAACGCAAGTGGGGCGCTACGGCGGCAGGCGCTAGTCCAGGACCTGGACAATCTAAAGACAAGAAGGAGGGGCCGGTGACGCGGTTAGCCCCCACGTTCTACACCACCTCTACGGTTACCGTGTCTCCCTATGCCTCCACCGTCGTCACTGGGCCCTACAGCCACTTTGTGTGAGGACACATAGACACAGAGTGACTGATAGCTACAGAGTGGTGCAGTGGAGGGCTGGAGAGAGAGCACTGAGCAGAATCAATGTCTCTCAGCCGTCCCGCAGTCTGGCATCCCTCCATCCTGCCTCCCTCTACAGTCCACTTGGAGGAGGGGGACATTTTTATTGTTTTTTACCTCATGTCAGGCAGTGGTTTGGGCTTCAGACACACTGCCTGTGGTGCTCTTCCTCTCTTTTCCCCGGAGAGGAACTCCATTGCTTTTTCTTGTTTATAGAATTTTAATGATTCTAATTATTGCTATTATTATCAATATTATTATGATTGTTACTGTCAATGTTGTTATTACAGGTATTATTATGATGAAGACTTGTTTTTTTTATTGCTCTTTTCATTAATGTTATTATTAATAAGGTGATCTGTTTTGTTTTGGTTTTATATTTTTGTTAAATCAATCAGTCTGAGTTTGACAGACTTGGACACTTGCTTTTTCCATGTTTGGAAAACATGCACCCTTTCCCCCCCATTTGACTTTCTTTGTTCTTATCAATCTTAAAGCTGTATTTAGATGAGGAGGAGCCATTATCTCCCTGATACGGCAGAAAAATCAACAATATAGTAACCACAATCATTTCTTTTAGTTTATAAAGCCATTTCTGGGCCTTTTTAATGAATAATCCCGATAATCACCATTATGAAGATCGTGATCAAAAGCTTTTTTGATTTTTAATCAATCAGTACCAGCATCACCACTGTCAAATACGCCACTGACAGTATGTTTTTTTTATTATAACAAACAACCATCTACACAAATATTAAAAAAGATAACAGTAAGGAGGGAAATCACCAAAGCCCTTTTGCTCCAGGTACTTAGAAAAAGCGCAGCAATTGGTTTCAAGTGTCATGCTGAAGGAAGAAAATAGTCCCCAGGCTCAGAATAACTCTTAAGCATTACTGCGAGAAACCTTTGCAGCTTGCCTTGTCGTGATGATGAGATGATGCGCTCCTCCTACTCTCCCTTCTAGCTTCTGACTGGTGCTCAGCTTCCTGCTCTGATCGATTTTCATTCCGCTACTCTTCATGGCACTCGATGCTGTATTTAGGTGCTCTAACTCAAATTCGGCTCAAGTAGTATTTGCAACTAAACATTTGTGTTTCGGCCCAGGTGGGATACCAGAACACTGGGATTTACTGCTTTTAACACAAAGGTGCAGAACTTGTGTCGCGCTAGGGAAAAGCCCTAACGAGTTATCTCACGGATGCTTTCCTCTGCTCTGTGCGGAGAGCTGAAGTTCTCATACCCGGTGCTCCACAGAGGCCAAAACAAGCGATACTATTTGTGCAAGCCATTTAACCCAGATCTGCTATCCCCACATAGAGAGACGGAGCAGGTGGCACTCTTTTATCTTCCTATAACATTCAAGTAGGAGTGAGCACTTCCAAGTGTAAACTCTAGAGGGCAGCGTCGACTGCTGTTTCAAAGTGGTGTGTACAAACAAACCTATAAGCACTTGGGATTCATTTAGATGGCAGCCTTGTCTCATTGTTGCTTTAACCATCCATGGCCACTAGAGGGGGCTCTCCACCCTGCTTGCTGACCATAGATTGGACTTGATAAAACAGCTGAAGGCAAAGCTGACATTACAAATGTGCCACAGATGTGAACGGGAAACCCTTCGTGGGTTAGAGCAGCAGGAAACAGTGTTGGGACAGCAGTGCTTTTGGTGCTCATACACACACTCTGGTGCTCTCCTATTACACTTGATTTACTGTGAAGGGCCCACTCCTTTCTCTGCATGGTGCTGTCATCTTTGAGCAGAGCGAGGCGTGTCCTTCCGCAGGCACCTTGTCACCGCAGAGCCAGCCAATCAAAATGGCCACCGTGTGGTTCAGCTCCGCATTGGGCTCAAAAACTGGTTTCCTTTAGAGGAGTTTTTATTTTATTTTTATTTTTTTTTGCAGTTTGTTGTGGCATGTAGTGATTTTTGTCTCAAACAAAAAGAAAAGTACACTGTACAGGGCAGAGAAAGCACAGTCATTCACTGCATTTCTTGGTAACCCATTTAGCAGTGCTTTTCACAGAGAAAATAGTACTGAGAGATAAAAGGGAAACCGTAGAAAATTTCTGTAGCTTCCAGGGTTTGGCGCCGAACGCGAGCGCATCAGATTGATGAATCTCTCACTTTGCGTGCGAGTGTGTCTGAAAAGAGCCAAAGAGAGAGACTATTTGATAGCCTGGCGAGAGTCCGTAAATCGCTCGTTTTTATTTCCCTTTGTGGTCACATGGTTCACCTGCAACATGTGTCAGAAATGAAAATGAGAGACTGC
Source organism: Oreochromis niloticus (assembly GCF_001858045.2). Lineage (NCBI taxonomy): Eukaryota > Metazoa > Chordata > Actinopteri > Cichliformes > Cichlidae > Oreochromis > Oreochromis niloticus. The sequence goes on along the minus strand of NC_031977.2, from coordinate 7,321,686 downwards.
TGATGCAAGCCGACTCCCAGCTGCTGGGCGGTCGTTTGGGCCAAGGCCCTGGTCATCTGTGAAAGACCCTGTTACCTCTCCCGATTTTCTCCAGCTCTCTACCTCACGCTGTAGAGACACTGGTCACAATCACGACTTGCTACTGAGGGCAGAGAATCATGCATGTCCCTTTGTGTGCTCTAGATCTCCACACTCATTTTAACCTGCTTTTTTTTTTTTTTTACTCTTATTTATTACTACATGGTGATAATGATAATGATTGTCTTTGATGTTATTGTTTTTTTCATCATTTTTTATATAGCTAATACAAATTGTACATAAAGAAGAAAAGATTTATAAAAGCACTTTTAATCTTGATTTTAATGACACAGAAAGAGCCGATTATTGACAACTTGAAGCTTTTTTTTTTTTAATTTCCTCAAGAGAGAGATAAAAAATGTAAATATCAAACTATTTAGGTAAGATTATTTAACTTGTGAGGAAAGTAACAAAACCACGAATGACATGGGGGTATTTCTGAAGTCTCTGACAGCCCTGAACATCAGTAAACAACACTTGGCCCCAGTGTGTTGTGTGCAAATCTGTGCTTAGTCACTCTGCTGTTTTTGCTTTCCTAAGTACTGTACCCCCTGTCGGCATGCGACTGACAGAGCCCCAGAAATTTCTGAAAATGATTTAGTCAGCCCAATTATGTAACATGAAACCACACTCAGCTGACTCACTGGCAACAGTAAAGCGAAAATAAGAGATCCCCCGTGTTGCAGTTGTGCTAATGTAGGAATTTAGAGTTTTAGCTTGACAGCTTTCAGTTGTTGTGATTTTCATTTTTGTTGACAATAGTCTCAAACTCTGTGACAGATTCATGACAGCATCATATTTTTAAAAAAACAAACAAACACCAAAATCGGAATAATGTGATTCCCACATTCCCATGAGCGTGATAAGAGTTACCTCTTGGCTAGTTTACTAGCTTGACTTAAGCAGCTGATTAGCTTAGCTTAGCAGAGTGGCTGAAAACATGGGGAAACAGCTAGCCTAACTAAAATCTAACTGCCGGCACTTTAAACCTCTTTAACACACGTTAAGTAAGCTTTGTCAACACCACTGTCACATTGTGATTTTACTGGGGGTTAGAACCCAGGCTAACAAAACCACCAGCAGATATTTCATAAAAAATAAAAAAGAATCACTGCTAGCAGCCTGGAAACCGTCTGGTACACATTCCCCTGCAAAGAAAAAAAATCTAACAACAAGAAAACAGAGTGAGCTTTAAAGCTGCTGGCGGGCAGATTTTGTCACCTATGTTGCTTCCTGTGTGCCCGGTCTTTATGCTAATCTCAGCTGTCTCATAGCTGCGGCTTCATATTTATCATACAGACTTTAGAACAGTACAGAGTTTGTCTTCTGAGTGTCAACAGGAGAGCGAATAAGAAGTTTTTCAATAATGAACTATTCTTTTAATATCAAACACCCCCTATAACTATACTGACTGCCACGGAGCCAGTCTGAGGTGACACATTGGGTGACGTTTTAATGAGTTACTGCCCAGCAGTCTTTGTCAGTTGTGTTACCACCGCCCTGCTTGCTTAGATGTCTCATCATTATTATTCGCTCTAGCTTTTATAATAGCCAAGTATGCACGTGGCAGAAAAATCACATCTCCCCTGCGGAAGACTGCAGATCTTTCATTTGCCATGATAATTAGATGACCCACGCCATGTCTAACAGTAGTTTGATAGTACAGTAACAAGACCCATTTTACTTATTGAGCTTAAGACTTGCCCATATATTAGTCACACACACACACACACACACACACACACAACACAAACAATTACCGAAACAACAAAAGGGTGCTGAGGATATGGTGCATATGATATCTTGGTGACTTTGTACATTTCTAAATGCTTCATAACTTTGGTAGATGGTTCTCATGAGAGGCACCACCTCCCAAGTGGACAAGTACTGAGATCCTGGGGGGTGAGTCGGTTCAGTCGGTGCTATGATGCTATACCTTAAAAATTCACTGTGTTAAAAAAAATACAAAAAAGGAAAAAAAAGCGAGGGATAAATAATTACCACAAATATTTTTCTGAGCTCTTCGAATGTCAAGAGAACTATACTTTTGATTAAAGCAGTTTCACAGGAAGGGAAGCTGCCCTGGTGCTGACTTTATGAAAAGTCTTTTGTTACAACGCTACAAATTTACATCTCTTTTTGAGGGCAGGTGGTGCACTCAAACTGTTGATTACATTCTCTATTAATCTTCATTCCATACTGTACTTGAATTCATTTAAAATAGGACGAGATATAGAATCATATTATATGAAGACTGTTAGCTGGGTTTTACATTTGGTACTTTGCAAGTACCAGAGGCTATTCAAATGATCTTTTGAGTATGTTGTACATGTTCATGTTAACTGAATGCTAAGATATTTGAACGACACAAAAAAAAAACAAAAAAAAAATTGCGTACTGCCTCCCTCTTCCTCTCCCAAGTGATGCACTTCCTTTACTCACTCCCTCTCTTTCTTCTAAATTTTGTATAGTTTGTGACACACATAGATAAACACACATAGATTTGCATCTAACTGTGTACGGCCCACAGTCCTAATTTAACGCACACTTGAAATTTGGGATAGAGACCCTGACCCATAAAATTAAATAAAAGGAAAAGAAAGAAAAAGAAAGTGAACCAACACAACTGGCAGCTACATTCCTTTAAGTTTGAGGATTGTTCTTGGTTCTTTATTTTTCATGTCAAGGATGCAGTATGTAAAAAAAAAGGAAAAAAAAGTGTTTTTGTTCAGTCTCTCTCTCTCTTTGTAGCTGTATGGTGTATTATGTGAATACATAGTGTATGTGGTTAAAAAAGAAAAAAAGAATAAAAAAACAACCCACAATATTGTTTTATGTTGCGCGATAAATAATAAAATTGAAGTGAAACACGTGTTGTTCTTAGTGACTTCATTTCTTGGTCAAGTTGTATTTAATTCTGGTTCCAAGTGCAGCGAGGATCACTGAGTCCTGGCCTCTGCTCAGTGAAGGCTCATCTCAAGGATCTAAAAAGGGAAAACTGTAAATATTCAATGTGTTCTAGTCTTTCAGCCATCGAAAATGCAGCTGGGGAGAAAATGTGAGGGCATCATAGAGTGGACATGGGTTAAGAGAGAAAGTGGTGACCAATTTCTTTCAATTCAATAAAGACATATTGCCTAGGTTCTCAAAAATGTGTCTGTGGTGGTGAGAGTAGTCCTGCTTCTGAGGGGTTCAAGGCAGCTTTTTTCAGCTCATGTTGGTATATCTGGTCTCCTTTTGTGTAATAACGTCTCTATAACTTCAGACCAATAAATAGAAAGGTTTACATGTTTTTTTTTCAAGGCTGTCATAATCAGTGTTGGTCAAGTTACTTGAAAAAAGTAATCAGTTACTAATTACTGATTACTTCCCCCAAAAAGTAATCCCGTTACTTTACTGATTACTTATTTTCAAAAGTAATCAATTACTTAGTTACTTAGTTACTTAGTTACTTTTTAAAAACACGATTTACAACCTGAATAGGTGATAAAGCGATAGATCTTTCAGCCCAATTCTACTTTTTCTGCATAATTCATCATACAAAATGTAATCAAATGGAAAAGTCTCTTTTTAAAACTTGTTTTATTAGTTTTAATCTTTTAACTTTATGCATCAAGCAAAAATTAAATTATATGCAACATTCTCTGACTGGAAGAAATTTGTTTAACATTTAAACCTATTTTCTGCACATTCCAGCACATAAAATAAAATATATTTTTGTGTTTACACTCACTCTTTCAAATAGATGCAAGTGAAACACAGCAGAAAATAAATCAAATCAAAGACTAGCGGTCCTGTTGCTCTATTTTCACCTGTAAAGCAGGACTGGGGTAGGCGGAGGAGGTTTACCCTGGTGCAGGTGTGCCGCGGCGGTCAGTGGAAGAATCCGCGAGTTTCTCTGTGAATTTCACATTACGTCGTAGTACACTCGGTGCTTGCTTGGAAGTTTAGGGGTTTTTTCGCTGTAAAAAGAAGTTTTCTTCCCACGCACAACGGACACTAATGTTTTTGTCACTTTTTATGGAATCAAACTCAAAATAAGGTCAGTACTTCCACGCTTTAAACGCTGCATGATCTGCAGACAGCTGTTGTCACGAACGTCGCACTCGCTTACGTCACTGTCATGAGACGTTCTCGCAAAAAATCACGGTTTTAGTAACGCAGTAACGCAGCGTTCCTACGGGAAAGTAACGGTAATCTAATTACCGTTTTTGCAATAGTAATCCCTTACATTACTCGTTACTTGAAAAAAGTAATCAGATTACAGTAACGCGTTACAAGTAACGCGTTACTGCCCATCTCTGGTCATAATATATATGCTGCAAAAACTTGTGCAATTTTTTTTTACAGCTTTTCAAACCTAAACACCTCCAATGTCATTCATAGTGCACTAAAGCAATTAAGCAATAGATAAACATTTAAATGACAGAAAACTTCCTGTTTTTTTCTCTATATACTAAAGAAATTTATTTTTTCATAAAGTGTTTTCACAGTAAAACAAAAGAAAAGACACTAACATGTGCTGTTGAAATTGCACTTTTTTTCTTCATATGAAGATATCTTAGGGATTCGTTGTGTAGTTAAAACTTTTTCGGACATCAGTAGAGGAGTGGACCAAAATCGCCCTGATGTAGGACTAAGTCAGGACAACTTATTCATTGTAAGTACAAGGTAGTAAGAATAACTTACCCACTGACAAACATTTCAAGTTCGACTATATTAAAAAACTATTTGTGGTAATTTACTATTTTTTTTAATTTTGCTATATACAAATTGAATATAACTAAATTACATTATGTTTTATCATCCTTTAGATTTCTAGAACAGTACAACAATCAATATAAGCACTTTATGTAAGTGTGATTCAAAAAGAATAATTAACAACACTTCTTGTAACGGAATTAAAATCAGCCCAACTTTTATTTTCAAATGCAAAAATGTATATCAGCCAACATACTAATACAACAAACAAGTAATTAGCAACCCTTGTAGCTTGTGTTATTTAAAAATACTTTAAATATGATCAAATTTAAATGGTATATTTATTTTTTACACAATTTAAAACTTTAATAACCTTACAATGACAAAGATGATCATGACAATACAAAGTCTCAGATTTAATTATTCTGAAACTAAGTTTAAGCTTCCCATAACTTTGTAGTTACGTTATTGACATAATCAATTAAAAATGTTGTGAATGACTCGGACCCACAAAGCATTCAGTAACTGTTTGGTTGCTTTTTATTCAAAGGTAATGGTGCACACAATGCTTTCAGCTCCGCACCTCTGCCACAATGCTTTGGGATCAAATAGCTCTCAGTTTCATGTGGGCAGCTTTCCAGCTGGCTCCACACTCCACCCTCCAACGCCGGTCCCCACCACATACCCCCACCTACTGACTGAAATTAAAAATCACAGTGATTTAGTGGTCGATGATGATTCATGACATAATACACACACTGCTCTCCCTTACATAAGCTGCCTTTATATGTTAAAAGTATCAGTATTGGTATTGGCAATACTGGCCCTGTATTTACTGGGCATCGATTGATACCAGATTTTGCAGTATTGTACAATATGAAGTTTTACAGTGATGCTGGTGGTGGACATGAAGATGGAGTGTATAACACTGAGTAACAATTGGAGAGGTGGACATGGAAATGGGTAGATTAAGGTGTCTTCAGGGGAGAATGACAGATGAGTGGTGAAATTTAAAGTACATGGAGAGGAGGCTGATTGGCCTGAAGAAAGTGGGCTGAAAGCTGATTGGACTAAACCAGTGATGTCAGCAATGAGCTCAGCAGCAAACCCTGGAAATCAAAACCTGAGGAAGCATCACCTGTTGATCAGTTAAGTCTTGTAGTTCAGCCACCTTTAAATCAACAGGAAAGGGTTGGATGAAGGGTTTCCCAATTAACATATTCACATGAAAGGGGTGGCACTGGCAACATCTGGCCAATCACATTGATTAGTGTACTGGCAGCTGAAAGCCACTTTACAAAGGAAAAATAAGCTATAATTTTAGAAAAAACATAACGAGATTACAGAGGAAGACGGTCGTAGTGATAGACGTAGTGATAATGAATGACAGCAACATCAGGAAGAAGGAACACGAGAAGGTGGAGAAGCACCAAGGGCTTAGAGAAGAGCTGGAGAAGATGTGGAGGGTGAAGGTAACAGTGGTCCCAGTGGTAATCGGAGCACTAGATGCCGTGACTCCCAAGCTAGGCGAGTGGCTGCAGCAGATCCCAGGAACAACATCCGAGATCTCTGTCCAGAAGAGCGCAGTCCTGGGAACAGCTAAGATACTGAGCAGGACCCTCAAGCTCCCAGAGGAGGTCAAGGACCCGAGCTTGAAGGATGAAGACCGTATGTATATGTGTGTGTGTGTACATATGTATTTAACATACATTGTGATGAATCTCTGTAATACCAAGAATGGTATTACATTAAAAAAGAAGGCAGGAAGTTGCTTAACACTGAATTTGACCTTTTTTCAGAGCATAAATGAAATATTCCTGATCTATTTTCAGTATGTTAAATAATATATTGATAATGAGAAATGAATTATTAAGACCATGAAGCAGTCTCGCTTTGTAAACAAGAAAAAAAAATCACATAATAATTGATAACTAGAGAATTGTCACACTAATGATTATGTAAAAGTCAAACTACTGATGAAACTTGAGGTAAGTTTACAAATTTTTGTTCAGATATTCTCTTCCATTGACAGAAAGATTCATAAGATATCAATAGCTTCATCATGCTTTTCCAAGTACCAGAAAAAACCTTCTTTGTCCACCAAGGTTCTTTTTCTTTTTCTAACAGCTTTTTTTTTAATCAGTTCAGAATTTAGTTTCAAAACATACTTTCATCATTTTCAAGCTTAAGAGTTACCATGAGAAAGAGAGAGAACAAAATTTCTGAGCTAGCTGACAGTCAGCTATGTTGAAAAAGCAATCAGTGAGATGCACTCCTTCTCTATGGCATTTTATTCATAGATCAGACTTTTAGATTGTAAGTTTTGAAGTCTATATTAACACTGGGGCGCCATTAAGATGCAATATGCCAGTGAACAAAAGCATGAAGTTACTTAGCAGAACATAATAACATAAAAAAACTCAAAACACAAAAACAAAACAAATATTTTTAACACATGGCTTTTACAAGATGTGTCCTTGCTAGGCAAATGCTATCTCAAGATTTATATTTCTAACTCACCTCTTTTTTTTATTCGTTAGTCACACTGTAAACAAAACACTAGAACAAAAATCAGGATTCCATACCTCGACCCTGAAAGGTCAAAGTAGCATAATGATGCTGGATGTTACGGATATGAAGTGTTTAAATTAGAAATGATAAAAGAATCATTTAAAAGCCTCATAAACCTTTTGGCACTTCATACCAAACAATATTAGAGAGATGGGGGAGTACAGCTACTACATATACTATATTACAACACAACTATGAGGGAAAAAAACTGCCTGATCTCCAGATTTTTACTAGCAGCCATGTTTTATGCTATATTTTATTCACAATAATATATAATGTGTAAAACAAGATCCATTAAAAAAAAAAGATAAAATAAATCAAAATAATTTACATGCAACAAAAGCTTTATAGAGATCTATTTTTATTGCAGACTTAATGAAGTTTAACTGTGAAAGAAAAAAGTAAACTCAAATTCATGCTGTTTCAGCTCGTTGTGTTTCTGATATTATTCCCAACCAATTGCTATTAGTGTTACAGAAACTGTGCATAATAATTTTAAAAGAGGCAGGTCGAATATTGAGGGATTGTGCAGAACAGCTGGCTGGGATTTTCACCAGGATCTTCAACAAATCCCTCGCACAGGTGACTGTCCCACTCTGCCTGAAGTCCTCCACCATAGTCTCTTTGCCTAAGAAGCCCCACATCACCAGCCTGAATGACTACAGAACAGTGGCACTCACCCCAGTGGTAATGAACTGCTTTGAGAAGCTGGTCCGCAGACACATCACAGCAGCCCTGCCTCGCAGCCTGGATCCACACCAGTTTGCCTACAGAGCAAACCGGTCCACGGAAGACGCCGTAGCCACAGCACTCCATGCTGCCGTAATACACCTGGAGGGGCATGGGAGCTATGTGCGGATGCTTTTCATGAGATTACTGCTCAGCTTTTAACAAAATCCTTCCAAACAAATTGGTGGTCAAGCTACAAGACCTGGGGCTTCCATACAGCACCTGGCTGTGGATCAACAGCTTCCTCTCGGGCTGTAGACAGAGAGTCAGAGTTGGCCATCGCACATCCTCAGCCCTGAGTCTCAGCACTGGCTCACCCCAGGGCTGTGTGCTCAGTCCACTGCTCTACTCTCTCTACACACACGACTGCACTCCTCTCCACCAGAGCAACATCTTTGTGAAGTTTGCAGACGACACCATCGTGGTGGGGCTCATCTCCGGGGGTGACGAGTCTGCTTACAGAGATGAGGTGGAGCAGCTGTCATCATGGTGTAAGGCCAATAACCTCCTCCTCAACACTTCAAAGACCAAAGAACTCATAATAGACTTCAGAAGGAAAAAGGCAGAGATCCAACCACTATTCATTAATGGGGACTGTGTAGAAAGGGTGCAAACTTTTGCTTCCTGGGAGTCAACATAGATGAGAACCCTTCCTGGAGTGTGAACACCTCCGAGCTGCTGAAAAAGGCCCAACAGAGACTGTACTTCCTGAGAATTCTCAGGAGGAATAACATCACACAGAAACTGCTGGTGTCCTTCTACAGAGCCACCATTGAGAGTGTTCTAACCTATTGCATATGCATCTGGTACCCTAGCTGCACAGTGGCCTAGTGACTCACCGCCCAAAGGATCACTGGCTGCTCTCTCCCCACGCTGGAAGATCTACACAACACCCGCTGTCTTAAAAAAGCTCAAAACATTATAAAAGATACCTCACACCCTGGCCACTCCCTGTTTGAACTGTTGCCCTCGGGCAGACGGTACAGAGCAATCAGTGTAAGGACTAATAGACTTTGTTCTCTCTCTTTCTCATGGTCTTTAAAAAAATCATTGTTACTTCTAATTTTTTATCTTGTTTTTTTTTTCTTATTTTGTTAGACTTTTGGTATGACGTGTCTGTTGTGATTTGTGTTATTCTTACTCCCACTTTTGACACCTAAAATTATCTTGTGAGTTTAGATTTAAACAAAGAGATTAAAAAAAGTAAAACTTTAAAAATTATCTGAGTCCAGTGTGCTTTCTCTTCTCAACTCTACCATCATATCCCTGTGTTCTAGAAAACATCAGGAGAGGAAATGGTATACTGACGACTTGCTAAACAGTAGTGAATCCATGAAGAGTGCAAAAGTTTCACCTTTTGAACGGTGCTGGTTTCAGTCGTAAGGCACAACTTTTACTCTAAAGATGAAAATTCTTCATTTCCAATTTACATCATATTTTGACAATTATGTCAGCTTGCGTTCGGTGGTTAGTTAACAAGTGTTTCCAGACAAGTCTGCGTCTTCCATGCAAACTACTGATGACTGCAGCAATCTGCTAGTGACCAAAACGATCAGGGGGAGGTTTATTTGGGTGCAGAACCCTCTTTACTCTTTCAGCATCAGCAATAGATACCAACCATCAGGAACCACTCCCCAGCTGGTCAGAGAATACACATTTCTTCCAATTGGCTGTATATTGAGGCATTAGTGTAACTTAGCAAAAACAGAAGCAGGTAGTCAAGGTAAAAAATAAAGATATTTCTCAAAAATGTAAAATAATTCCTCCAAAGTTGTGCTTGACAAGTGCCAACATCCACAACAAAATCTGAACTTCCTTCATTCAGATAAAGTTCTAGAGACAAGAAGGCTTCTCTCTTCTCCTACATGATGTCCCAGGAGCTAATTTTATTCATGAACTATTGGTTTATCAGCATCAGTGTTTCTGGTTCCTGGACATGAGCCAGGAGGGTTTTGCTGTTGTCTACTTGCATGAATCTCAGGAGGTCCTGAGGGTCAGAATGGTGGGTATTATAGTAGGAGGTAGATAAGCTGGCACATGGAAATCAGATAATAAAGTGTGTCACAAATGATGAGGTAAGAATTTATTACTGAAGCAAAAAAATACTTAAAAAAAGTGAGTGAAATAGTTTTGTTTGTGTTATTCAGCAGTGAGCATTTTAGTTGTATCCTTGTTTAACGAGAGTCAGACATGCTCTAACATGCTGCTAATGAGATGATGGATGGTGTCCTGGTGGATCTCTTCCCATATCTGGACCAGAGCATAGTTGTGCTACTTGGACAGTCTGGGGTGCAACTTGGGAACATTGGATAGACTAAAATGCAAGGTTCCAGAGGGACTGTACTGGATTTAGGTCAGGTGAACGTGAGCACCTTCATCCTCCATCCTCCACTGCCTGTATTCTCTCACCACAAGAGGCTGGACACTGTCGTGCACCAGGAGGAATCCAGGACTGGTGTAGGGTCTGACAATGAGTCCGAGGAGTTCCAGGGTGCCGTTGCCTAGACTGTGGAGGTCTGTGTGTCACTCCATGGATACACCTCCCAACACCATCACTGATCCACTACTAAACCAGTTTATGGCCCTGTCCACCTCTCTCCTACAGTAACTGCCCGTTTCCTGGAATCTGGAAACTGTGCTGGCAAACCTTGGTACTGGCACGTTTTGATGTTCCATCCTTCAGGAATTGGAGTACCTGTGCAACCTCTGTAGAGTCCAGGTATGACACCATACTACCAGTAGTGACAAGGACCATAGCCAGAAAAGGTGAAAATGTCAGGGGCCTCTATCTGTAAAACACAAAAGACACAATTGAAATCAAAGGGAAATAATTGCATAAGAATTCAATTTAAATGTTGTGGTGTGGAAAAGTTTAAACCCTGAAAATATCACAGGAAATTCCTCCAAGAAGCTGAAATAGTAAAATAGACTAAATTAGCAGTTGTATCATAAAACAGCTTCTTTTAATAACACAAACCACGAGTCAGACCATGCGCCTCTGTGAAAATGAATTATAGCAAGAGGAAGACACAAAGAGAGCGAGTGTTTTAAATACTGCTGCTGCTGTTGGAAGTTTTGAAGCTACTGCTACATTTTTTGTTTTGTTTTTGCACCTTTAAAAAAATACATTTTCCATTTTTACATCCATCCTTGTACATAGTAAATTTATCTGGCACTTTTTGCAGCATATTTGGCCTTGGGATGTGTGGTGTTAAACTAAAAGTAATGAAAGGAGTACAGTACACAGGTGTAACTCTTGGGAAGACATGAGCGTGACTTTAATGGCAGATAAAACTAAAAACTGTCTGTTATGGGAAAACAGTGAGTCCACTTCCATTCTCCTTTGTCTCTGCAGAGAGGTGAAGAACAGATGGATTTTTAGGGCTTTCTGTCTTAGGAACTCATGAATTACACAGAAAAGATGGTTATTGGATTTTGATTTATCACTAAATGTTTTGTGTTATTGTATATGCAGCATCATGTTAGTAAAACTGGACAGAGTGTGAGGGTCATGTCGGGAATACCTATAATAATGTTGGGATAACGTACACAGAGGAAGTGAAGTAAGCAGAATCTAAACCAGAGGGCACAGGAAGTAAGTCTGATGGAAACAGACAGAGTGGTGAGAAAGGAGGATATTCTTACTGTGGGAGAGAATCAGTTTATATTCTTTGTGGTTGAAAAGACACATTTTTAGCACAGAAAAGGAGAAAAGGTTAAAACGTTGGAGAAATCAGTGGGATTTTGTTATGAATACTGCAATTAGAAATGCTAGGGAGGTGTAGTGGGATTGGGTATTATGTAATCATGTTATGGGAAGAGCATGAAACTGTCATGGTCCTAGGTCTGGGGACCCAGTGTTATGTAATTTTGGAGCTCCCTTAGTTATTCTATAATATTTTGTGATTTCTAGTCTTTAGGTTTTGTTACGGTGCCTCCCCTGTGTTCCTTGTGTTACGTCTAGTCATCCTTGTCTCTATGTTCGTGTAGTTCCTGTTTTACTTTGACAGTCGTGTGTCCTGTGTTTGATTCTGTTTTGCTTCCTCTGTCTCTCCCTGTGTGTGATTAGCCGCAGCTGTGTTTCCCTCCTGTTTCCCGTTTCCCTCGTTATCCTTTGTGTATTTAGTCCTTTGTCTTCCTTTACCTGCTGTCATTGCGTCTGTTCCCTCCACGTCTCTGTGGTTCTCCTAGTGTTTACATGCTTAGTCTTCCCAGTTTAGGGTTTTTCTGTTCTCAGACTGATCTCCCTGTTGGAGCTCAGTCTGGGGGGAGTTATTTTTTTTCTCCTTATCTTTCCTCATGTGGTGCATTTTCCATTGTTATACCTCACTGACCTGTCTTCCCCATGTGATGTTTTTCTGTAATGTAAGTATGGTCGGATGGCGTAAGATGGCGCCGCCATTGCGTGCAATAGGTCGGCAGCCTTAACATGAAATTTCCCCTTGTGGGACTAATAAAGGTATATCAAATCAAATCCATGCTTTTTTCCTTGTTTTGTGTTTCTGCCTTCATAAATGGCACGCCTTCAGTTTAAATTTAGATTCCGCCTCCATCGTCTGCTTTTGTGTCCACATTCTCCTCACTCCAGCAGACGTGGCAGAAACAGCTGTAATCATGGTATGGCGAGGTAAACAGTGTGGCAATACTCAATTATTATGATCCCTGTAATGGACTGAGCACATGTACTAAAAGATGTATGTCTGATAGAAGGGAAGGTGGTGCGGTGTGGAGGTTTTAATGTGCACATTAAAATCACTTTGGGGGAGTAATAGCATAGATGTGCAAAGAGAGACATTAGGAAGGTTCATAGATAATACAGACTTTTTGTGTATTAATGAACCCCCCTCCCCAGCATGGTACACTCTTTCCACATTTGTGTCCTGGGCTCTTTGAAACCACTTCCTCTGCTCACTGTGTAATGGCTGCCGTTACCTTGTTTTTCATTTCCGCCACATCTTGAGAACTCCCTTAAAAACCCTGCACACTTAGAGTCACTTAGCATTATGAAAACTCGCTAGTCTCCTTTGTCTAAGTCCAATCTTGGTGTTATCATTTCTCTCTCCTGATGCGCCTTCATTCCAGTCCCAGATATTAATGGATAATGATCACTGCCACCTGTTGACCTGTTTAAAACTTCCCAAGTTCCAATATCTGCGATCATAAAGGATGTGAGAGTGAGTAGCACTCTGTGCTTTTTAAGCTTTTTGCAAAGATTTACAAATGTTGTTTTATTCTACTTTATTTACGTTAGGACACAGAAAACATCGACGCTCTGTTATTTAATGTTCTATTGTATAATATGAGAATTCTCATCTCAGTTCTATATTTTCTCAGTTTAAATATTTCATATGTGCTGTATTTTCTACTGTGAATGAAATAAAGTTTTACAAGATTGGCAAACCATTGCATTCTGCTTTTAGTTACAGTCTCCCTGATTTTTTAGAACTGAGTTTGTAATGGTTTGAGTGTTTTGGAGTCTTGTTTATCCGTTATGTTCTCTGTGTAGCTTATATTTCCTGGTTTAGTTTGCTTACACTCTTGAGTTTATTCAGCATTTCTAGTTTAGGTTGTCTTGGTTACTATTTGATCTTTGTCTCTGTGCCCTTCCCTCAGCGTTCCCCCAGTTAAGTCAGTACTGTATTTATGTTGGACTCACTTGGGGTGGTGTCTGAGAGGTGGATGTTGTCCAAGATGACGACAGTGCTGGATAATGCCTCCCACCAAATCCATAATGTGTTGGCTGGTCACAGAAGCACATTCAGTGAGAGACTGAGAGTGAGATCACCAAAATGCACCAACACAGAAAATCATTCCTGCCTGTGGCCATCTCCCTGTACAATTCCTCCATCTAATGCACAGTACACAGTGCAATAATGACAAAGTTAAATGTGAATCATATATATTTCACCTCTGTAATATTCTGGATATATATAGTTGAGGGATTTGTAAATATTAGTGCTATTTCTTAAACTTGTAAACATTGTAATATTTTATTATTTAATCCAACTGTAACCCACATATTTCCTTAGGGATTATTAAAGTATTTTGATTCTGCTGTTACCTAACAGTCATGTCCCTGTGTGCTCTCTCGTCCTCTCTCTCCTCCCTTGCTGTCTTCCCTGGGTTCCATCAGTCTGCGTCTCGGTTCCTGCATATCTAGTTTTACTGTGATAGTCTCCTGTGTTTTGTGCGTCATGTTCAGTTTTGCTTCCCACTGTCCCATCTGTCTGTTGCCAGCTGTGTTCACCAGGTGTTTCCTCCTTGCCCTGATTCCCTCATGTATTTAGTGCCTGCGTCTCCCTCTGTCTGGTGCCTGCGTCTCCCTCTGTCTGGTGCCTGCGTCTCCCTCTGTCTGGTGCCTGCATCTCCCTCTGTCTGGTGCTGCGTCTCCCTCATTCCTTGACTGTGTGTTTTGCCCTTTCCTTAGTGTCCAGTCCAACCTAGTCTGGTTGTTGTAATTCTTAAGTCCAGCAATAAAACCGCCTTTTGAGTTTAGTTTTTGTCTGAGAATCTGCATTTTTATTCCTACTTGTCTCACACAGTATATGACAGTAATAGCTTAGAATAAACAGAACTTAACGGTCACATTCACCATGATGGAAGTTAGGCGAAGTGGAGTGGTGTGGGAATATTACTGTGGCAAAACTACAGAGACCTACAGTTGTTTTCATATCTTTCTGGGGACATCAAACCAACATATTGGTTTCCTTAGCCACTTACCCTAACTCTAACCACCAAATGAATGAATGCCTAACCATAACCTAATCGTAACGCTAACACTAAAACCGCATTTTGAGTCTCAAAAATGCCTTCAAACGCATGGGAAAGGGCATTTTGTCCCCACAAGTAGAGTAAATTTCCAATTTTTGGTCCCCACAAAGATATGTAAACATGACACACTGATTGAAATGCACAACCTGTTTTGTTACAAATACAGCTCGTAGATGGACTAGCATACGTTCTAAACTCCAAGTGAAGCAAATTGTTCAGAGTTATTGGGTACTCAAAAGATGTGGAGGCAATGAATAAAAAGGTAACTACATCTATTATACAGTCAGCAGCCCACGGAGCACGGAAGGCAGAAGTGGTGAGAGTGTACCGTGGTGCAGTAAAGCAAGGACCAGAGCATTTAGGCAACTTGAGACTCATCATACACTGAAAACACTGGTCTGCTACAAAAGAGTGCAAGCAGCGGAAAATGATCAGGCCTGCAATATTGCATGCAGTATTGCATTTTGCATGTAATATGTAGAGTTTAAAATTAGGAGCCAAACACACCTGCTTCATATATAGGGAAGGAAAGGTGTGGGAGTAGCAAATGCAACTGATATGAAAGTTGAGAGTGTGTCTGCAATAACTAAGTAGTGTAGAGATAATACACTGGTGCAGGCGTTGTAGAGCGAAGGTTAAGGAAATGAGGAGACTTAAGTAGTGCCATTTCAAATACATGGCAAACTTCACCAGGGAAAATGGGCATGTTAGACTAAATGAAAGAGATTGGAACTGATTGCCTAATGTGATACAGGATAAAGACACAATCCAAGAATAAAGCCAGGTTGAGACCTATCAAATCTATCAAGTTATTGGACCCACTGTATTAACGTCAGTTAAGACTATGGTGTGGAAAATAAAGAATTGTTACGCTCTAGAAAGTGTAACAAATGTTCTCTAGCTGTCAGTTCTCTGACAGCTAGAGGGAGCTTATTATGTCTGGGATTAGAAATAAGAGGCTTAAACTAATAAAGGATCAGTGATTATTGTTTTTGTTATGTGATGTAGGAAAAGCATATGAAATGTTATAGAAACTTAAAAAACTGGAAGCAAATGGTAAATTGTTATTAGACTTTCTCTTTCTTAGGACAATAGAAGTAAAAGTAGGTGGATTATATTCAAGTAGACACAGATAGTGGTGCTGATCAGACTGAACATACAATCCCTTTACTCTGATGGTGGGGCACTTTGGGTCAGGGTTGAAACTAGAGGACCTACAAAACAAAATGCAAGCTGCAATGAGCAGAAAGTGGACCAATGGAGAGTTAAGTGGGGATTTAAACTATCAGTGGAAAAAAAAAAAATCACAGAGCAGCTGTTTTTTCTTTTGCCTAAACACCATTAATACATAGTGATGAATTTAAATTGACAGATAATGTGTATGTGGTCAGATTTTTTGGAATGTTGTAGAAGTTAACCTCATGTGAAGATGTTAAGAGAGTTAGAAACAAAATTAAAAATAATAATTATGTACTGTTACGCCTGCCAGCTGGACAGTTTTCTTAAATATTTACTGGGCTCTCATGAGAGCAAACCTAGATTATGGATGCACTGCTTACATGTCTGCATATAAAACCACCTCAAAAAGCTTGATGTGAAACAGGCACCGGCCCTCTCAATCTGCAGCAGAACAGTGTCTGTAAATGGGAGAAATGCCTCTGAGAATTCAGAGACTTAAGCTCATGCTGACATACTGGTTGAACAGGCCAAACCCTGCTAAGAATATTTTATAGGAATGCTGGGAACATCACCAAATCAATTTTTGTATTTGATTGGACAGAAAATACTGGCGTGCAAACTGCTGGTTTGTGACACTTAAAAGTAGAGATGCCAACTGTTGATGCTGCAGGAGACGTTAAAAAGAAAAATGAAAATAATACCAGAAGAGCTAACTGTCCCAGGCCTTTAGTCCTCCCGCGTGTGTGTGTGTGTGTCTTGTTCTTTTCCCGTGCTTTGCTGCCGACCTGATGAGGCTGGTTGGTTGTTAAAGCTCTTGGTTGATAAAGTTACCTGACGCGCATCAGTGGTTGAGCTCATCTTAGTGCTGAAGCTGCCTTGTGAAATAGATCTTGTTAACTCTGATTTATTTGTGTCCGTGTCTTGTACGTGTGCAAAGGGTCCAACTTCAAAGTAGTACACAAATTAAAATGCAAATTTATAATTATTTTGTTAAATAAGCTTTATAATTCTTCTCTGCCAGTTCCAAACTGAACATTTTGTTATTGACTCTTGTTTTCAGCTCCTGCTACTTCCAGTGTAGCAGGATCCAGCTGTGAGCATGGACCGTGCTACAGCGGTCCATTGGAGTCTGTTCCAAGCATACCACGTTTGGCTGATCTGGATGAGGCCTGTGACACAGAGCAACTTCAAACTGGTGTTCTCCAAAACCAAGTTGTAGGATTATTTGGAGTGAGCCCTAGTACCATCTCCAAATTGAAGGCCAACTTCCATATAACAGGGGATGTCAAAGACAGGCTCCAAAGTGAGTATGCCAAGAAAACGACCCACAAGAAGACGGTTTCCTCACCTTCTTAGCACTTAGGAACCACAGGCGGTCTTCTACAGATTTGCAGGACAATATGGAGAACTGACTGCACGGAGGATTTATTGCCAAGAAGCATTGTGACAACAACAAAAAATAACCACACAAACACAAATTCCCTCATTTTTTGTACCAAGTTTACCTCGGACACACATCTAGAAACTGCTCCAGCTCAATCGGCTCGCTGAAATTATTTCTCTTTTATGAAATTCTCCCTGCTGCTGCTTTCTCTTGAAAACTGGATGAACCCATAATCCCAGTTTCTTCCTTTAGAAACATCAAGACCAGCCCATCATGGCTTGATGAGGACTTGATTTTCTTCACAGTGTATTTTTTGAGGACAAAGAATCTCAAAAACATCACACTGTTTATACGTTACACAACAACTTTGCAATCTGAGAAATTTGGTATTTCGTGTCATTTTATGCAATATACTCGATGTGTAAAGGCCTTTAGATGTGATTCATAAACTATTTTGATTCCAGTGATGATTAAAAGTAACACTGATTTATTCTTATCTCTACAACAGGAAACTACACGTCCTGAATTCTTACATTTCTTTCTTTGACACAGCTGATCGCTCCATCATCCTAGGCTGGCTCAAGGATGTTGTTGGCATGCAGAAAGTGTGCTGTTCATGGTATGTCTCCTACCACAAAGGGAGAAAAAAAAAATCAGCTTTTCAGCTGATAAGGCAGTTTGTTTCTCTACTAGTCTAGACAGAAGCCTGTAAAGTATAATATCTCCTTCCATGTTTATGCTCTTAATGCCGCGCTCAAACCTGAGGATCAAACTTTCTTTTAGCTAAATCAGAATGAAAACGAGCATTTTAATGTTTGACACTGCACACAACTCAATCACTACATCCAGTTTGCCTCTGAAAATAAAACCGCATGGCAAAAAACCCTCTTCCATCTTGCTCACAAAATTAAATTCTTTCCTGCTTGTGAAAGATTTGGCAGCTACAATTCATGCTTTTATTCTCACTCTCCTGCAGTTTTCTCTGAACCACTCAGTCAGCCCTGTTTTCTGCAGCTGGCTCACAATGCAGCAGCAAACCTCTTCATTAGTGCAGAACAAAGAGCAGATTTTCATTTTTCAAGGGTAACCACTGAAGTCCATGATAAATACTTATGTGTAGTGCTTTTGACCACTTGAAGCCACAAGCACCTGTTTTTATATACAGTTATATAGCACTTGTTATTGTATACATAGAGCACTTTGGCACACACACATATACTTTTTATTAATTGGGGTCTTTCCCAAGGGCACTTTGCTGTTTTGGACTCTAACCCCTTACAACCAAATCACAGACACATCTACCTTTGACACTGACAGGATAAAGGGACATTTGCTCTTTGTCAACACTGCATTTTAATTTATAGTGCCCCAAAATGACATTTATTTGGACTATAGCTAAGTTATAGATGTATAACCTAGAAATAAATTGGAGGTTCCAATTACAATCTAACATGAACACTCTTATATAATGTTGTGATTTCATTGTGCACCCATTTATGAAGAGCTCTTTGGTTACACCAGAGGTTCCCAAAGTGTGGGGCCCGCCCCCTAGGGGGGGGCGCAGAGCCATTGCAGGGGGGCGCGGAATGAAAAAAAAAAAAAAAAAAAGAGCGCTTGGACACTGTGGACAGGTTTTTGACGAGGCTCCCACACAAACGCAAAGCAGGAGATGAAGCATCGCCAAATATGTTTCCAAACCAACTTCCTTCCAAGCCAAAGACAGGAAAATATGGTGAAGCATATCTTCCCTTTGGGGGGGGGGGAGCGAACATTTTTCTTGTAAAAAAGGGGGGCCTGGGAAAAAAAGTTTGGGAACCACTGGGTTACACCAAGATTGCTTCTTATGGATGTGCAGGGTTTTAGGTGAAAACAACCTATTTTCAGGACAGCGACCACATAGCTTGAAATTTTAAATCGCCCAACAACCCCTAAACAACTTCTACTTATATTTTGCTTCCTTTGTAACCATGGGGGTCACTCCCAAAGATATTTATATTTATATATTTACAATTTCAAAATAAAATATCTTAAAATATCTCAACAGTTACTTATATTAACCCTATAAATACACAAAAAGAAATCAAAAGAATAATACCAAGACTTTGACAAATCATTCCATCTTCTCCTTCTACCCTCAGTGGTACAGCCAATCAGGTGATTGGAAAATGGAAGTCAGATGGAGCATCCTCGTGTGTGTGCTTCATGAAAAACACAATACATTTATTTCTTATCTAATTTTTAGCATATATTGGGGCATTGAGTTGTCCTAAAATGCAGGTAAGAAGATGAAGAAAAAACAAAGAATTTATCATTTCTGAAATTCTGCTGTATTTTTTTTTCAAGGAGTCTAAGTATGAAGTTTTTATAAACTAATTGTGTGTTATTATTTATCAAGGTAATGCCTACTGGACATTTTAGGAGATGTAAGGTTTCATTAGAGAGGGTAAAGCAACATGCCTCACGTGTTATTTGGCTTAAATAAGCCAATTCAGGAAATCCTTCTAAAAGTCCCCCTAGCTCTGATGTTTACCTCAGCAGTGTAATCAACCCTTTGTTTGCCAGCAGCCAAACCAATGTGCTTGGAAATGAATAGCAGACATACTAGATTATTAAACCTTAAACTTATAACCACAGCTTTTTTCTGTTCGTGTTGGTAGTGACGACGTAAACTCCCGACTCTCTCTATGTGTTCTTGGTTGCTCTGTGTGAGCTGCATCTCCACTGGTCCATTGCACCAATTGCTAATTGCTTATTGCACCATTAACTCTGTCATTAAAGTTGTCTGCTGCGTGTCTCTGGCGCGACCTTTATTTTTCCACTTTTCTCATGAACTTCACAAATAAAACTGTGGATATTTTTTTTCATGGATGAATTTTGAAGTAGCCCAGCTCCAACTGAAATTCCCAGTGCAACTTTGTGTCACTGCAGCAAGGTAAGCTTTTATTCACTGCTCTTTAATTATTTCTCCTTAAGTCTTATGTCCTGATGTATGCTCAATCATCCGAATAAGTAAATCCCAAAGGTTGATTCTGCTCATGTGGACGTAGCGTTTTTAGTGAGAGAAACATTTCGTCACATCCAAGTGACTGCAGGTTTCCCCAACCTTATAAACAGTATATCTGCACAATAACTGAAAGTAACCCACTCAATGAACAATGGGCTGTGAGGTCAGTTCCTTGATCATTAATATGCATATGTTCATGACCATTGATCAAAGGCCATTAGTACCATTCACATAGTGTTAAGTCTTATGTAACTTCTTGTTTCAGCTGCTTCGGTCCTGTGTCGCCACGGTGCCTACTCTTTCTTCACGGACCGTCTGTTGCTTTAAAGATTTAGCCTTCAGCTTCCTTACTTCACTTCTTCTACTCCTTGCATCTTATGAACCGCAGAGGCCTTTGAGCTTGAGAGTCCTGTGCAGTATCTTTGCTGTTCCTGACTACGGGACAGATCTGATGTCGTTCCTGGGATCTGCTCGCCCAGTTTGCGGGTCACTGCCTCAAGTCCTCCAATTACCATGGGGACCACTCTTGCCTTTACCTTCTACATCTTCTCCCGATCCTCTCTCAGGCCTTAGTATTTCTTGAGCTTCTTGTGTTTCTTCACTTGAACTTGATACACTTGATGCACCTACATTTATCATTATTGCTGTCAGCATCTGCTTGTTCACCACTACTATGTCTGGTTGGTTAGCCTTTACTTGTTTGTCCATCTGCGTCCAGTACTCCCACAGGATCTTAGCTTGGTCATTCTCAGCCACTCTAGGGTGCGTATCCCATTTTGACCATGGGACTTCCAGGCCATACTTAGCACAAATGTTCCTGTTTATATTAGCGGCCACGTGGTAATGGCTTTCCATGCAGTATATAGCCTACCTGCTGGCATCTTGCACCCTGCTGTTATGTGTTGGATTGTCTCAGGGGCATCTTTGCACAGCCTGTACCTGGGGTCATGCCAAGTATGGTAGACCTCAACCTCTATCGATCTTGTGTTTAGAGCTTGCTCCTCCACTGCCATGCTTAGTACCTTTTGTCTTCAATCCAGCTTTGTCCAGCTATTGATAGGATTTTTAGATATCAGCCACTTCTTCTATCTGTCGGTGGCACATGCAGGGGCCTGTCCTTCCACAGTGGTTTCTGTTCTTGCTCCTCTTCTTTCTTAGGTTCCTGCTGCCTGAGGTATTCACTAATGCCTCTTTTGCATTAGTACCTACTCCTCTCGAATGTACTATACATGGTTTCTGTCATTTTCCATTACACTTGAGTACTACTTCGATGTGGTTGGGGTTGTTATAGCAACATGGGTGTAAGTCCTGTGACGTCATTTGTATGCAACACAAACAACACAACAATGGAGGGCATCACGACTATGGGATACCTGCTGCTAAACCGATGATAAGCATCTCCACCTCGTTACATGACCACAGTGTCGGTTTGTGTGGAGCCATTTCTCCTGTTAAAAATTAACAGTTGTGAATAGACTGTTTATCATAGGACATGAAAACTTATCACACCACTGAACTTTGCTGGTTGATTGATCCTCATTGGCCTCACACAGGATAGTTTATTGGTATCATTCTATATATAAATTTATTTGTGGTTTATCTATTTATCCATCTCTTCCCTGTTATACTTACCAGGATCCTGGGTGTCCTATCCCAGCTCCCACAGGGTGAGAGGCAGGGTACACTCTGTCCATCCCACAGCCAGCCAGTCACAGGGCTTATTTCTGGTTTACTCTGCTTATATATATCAGATTACATCTTATGTAAAAAATTTTGTCTAATTATGCAAACTTCATTATATTCACTGTTCCATCAGCTCAGAAAGAAGGCCGTCTCCTTTTCTGCAACGTCTTAATGGAATACATGACAAAAGGATGTGCAGCTCGCAGAATTTAAAAGCAAACAAACAATTGGGGGGGGGTTGTTTTTAATATGACTCTGTAAACATTAGACAATTTACACTGTTTTATTCTTTCTTTTTATTGTTGTAATTTTCATATGCTTTTCTAAAACTGGACTATCTTGTAAATAAGACATTGAGTCTCAGTGGGATTACCTGTATAATCTGAAACAAGTCAGCACAGAGTAACTGAGTGTAAGATGCCTGTGGTCTACATGAGAAAAGTCCTACGGCACTGCACAGAGGCGTCCAGGT
The DNA here is from genome assembly GCF_001858045.2 of Oreochromis niloticus. Lineage (NCBI taxonomy): Eukaryota > Metazoa > Chordata > Actinopteri > Cichliformes > Cichlidae > Oreochromis > Oreochromis niloticus. The sequence goes on along the minus strand of NC_031977.2, from coordinate 7,299,114 downwards.
GACCCTTATACAATCAATGCTTGACGAAGACACACACCATTGCCCAAACACACCTGAGAGATAAGAATTTTTATATGAAAGAGAGATATTTTTCAATTAAAAGAACATTAGATTCAGCTTGAAACAAGTGTTCATTTTTTTTATTTCTAGTTTTTAAAGTGGATCTGAGGGAAAGATTCCTGTTTGTTTTATGCCCTGACTCTGCCCTGCTGAATACCCTGCTGCATTAAAGAAAATAACCTATTATGTCCACATACCTAAAGTGCTGTTCAATCCACAATTTTATCATTTTTTGCTATTCAGTGTCAAGGTTTCCCACACAAGGGGCTGTGTAACGTTCCCATGCATTTCATTCTCAACTATAAAAATGAAAGAAAAAATTAAAGCACCATCTTCCTCTTTTCCAGCACTGTTTTTGCTCTGTGGGGTTAAGTTAGTAGGTATTTGTAGTATTTGATCAAGTCTGAAGTAGAATTAATCACGCAGGTATACTTCACAACCATTAAGTGTCAAAGGACAAACAGCTGGAAACACAATAAAAGGAAAGAAAAGAAAAGAAAAGCTCCAGTTATATTCTTTGTCAAACTCCGGATTTGCATATGTACTTTCAGACTTGTAATAGGCCCATTATACTCTTGACAATGGTCACGTTGTGTGCAACCACTGCTGCGTATCACTTATATCACCTTTGAGGGCACGAGTGCTCACTGAAATATTCTCCTGAACAACAGGTGTAGCTGCTAAGTTAAACCACTACATCACATTGACTGTAGAAAACATGGACGACGCGACTCCGCCTCCTCCCATTGTGCAAAAATGAAGCCAAAATATCCCGCTTGTGGAGGCTGCCATGTTGCAAATTTGGAGCCAGAGTCTGCGCAGTAGTGACTTGAGGTGGAGCGACTGTGTAACGCTCCCGCCCACACACCCGCTGGACATGACCGCAAACACGCCCCCCTACACTTTTTACGTAGCCCGGCTGCTCGAGTTTTTTTGTTGGTTTACCGCAACTGACGACTCCTTTAATTAAGGTAAATACAACCATGTCACTGTTATAAAAAAAGAAACACAGCTTATCATCTTATAGTTCTAAAATCACTCTGTTGTTAATTCGTTACCTAGATTAAAATACTTCCTTTTAAGAGAAAGAAACCTCCGACAGAACTGGGCTCAGTGAGGGGACGGCCATCTGTCGCGACCGCTCAGTTGATTCCACTAAACAGTGGCCATTCTCAACAAGTCTTTCCTGGTCCAAAGACCACACTGTCTCTATGAATGAGTCCGATGCTGTTTAGTTTCTCCAAGTAACTTTTGCCACAAGCCTTAAATGTGCTGTGTCATGAGCCTGAACTCTGCCATAAGGGGGACGAATAGAGAGCATAGACGGAGTCTCTCAAACTCTGGAGGCCTTCTCAGACGCTCCTGTTCCTCCATTATTTAGCCTGGGTCGATGGGTGGCTGGCTAAGAAGTCATTCTTAACCCTTGGATGCACAACCTACCAATACCTACACTCTTCCATGAGTGGGGTCAAAAATGACCCCAAATAGAAACAATACATTTTGCTATAAACTTGGTTGTTATTCTTCAAAATCTTTAAAACAAAGAGTTGTAACATTCTCATATTTGAGGTATTCCTCATAAAACATGTTTGTGACATGAGGCACTTTGCATTTTTATTTATTTTTTCATTAATTTTAAGAAATTGCCGTTTTTGTATCACTTTTGTATGCTTGCTCTGCATATACTGCAGAAGCTGGGTCTTCCCACTGAAAGGCACAAGTTGTAGTGCCTTTCCCAATAGTCTGGGTCCTCTATATCTGAGATGTCAGATTCTGAGTCAATGCCTCCAATGGGCTCTTCATCCCATCCGTCCTGGATCATTTGTAGTGCAAGGTCCACAGGGATCCTTGCTGGCCTCATAGCAGCCATGTTACTTTAAATATTAAAAAAAAAAACATCAGAAAGGACAATGTTTGACATGCACAGGAAACTATAAACAGGGCTGCACATAAATAGTCCGCAGGTGCGCATTTGCTGTCAAAATAAAAGACGCATACCAGATAAGAAGTTGGAATGCTCGTTTGCGTACATTAGATGTTCTGGAGGAGGACAGACATTTGTTCAGAACTCTTAAAGATGTCGAATAAGCAAGCTCCGTACGCAATTACTTTGGTGTTCCTCCACCGCAAAAGAAGCGCTTATTCTCTGAATTTCTGGGAATACTTTTATTTTGACAGCGAATGCACACCTGTGGACCACTTATGTGCAGCCCTGACTATAAATCATGTAGGTTACTGTGTAAAAAATGAATTCTTGATCCATCAGAAGTGTAAGTGGGACAGTCAGGGTTGCTAAGAATAAAAGTTTCATAGAAGATTCCATAGGAACTGCTTGGGGTCATTTTTGACCCCAAGCAGTTTAATTTAGGCTTTTGTTTATTTTACTTCATTCCTCTTGTACTTATATTTATTCATTTCGATCGGGTCTATTTCCAACCCTTTTTAACTTTCAGTCTAACTTTTATTAGGCTGATAATACAATCCGGTTTCTATAATCTCTACTTTGGTATTTATTATTCTCTTTTACTCAGTTTTTTACGAACAATTTTTCACTTTGTATGCTGCTTGGGGAGTATTTTTCCATAAATTTCTCGTCTCCCTCTGAGGCAGTCTTACTCGCCTGATTACCCATTATGACAATTGGTGTTCTTTACGGACAACGTGTCACGCTTCAGAACAGGGTTGTAAGCCACTACGGCTAGAGGCAATCACAAACACACATTCGCTCATTCACTCCTGTATTGTAAAAGCAGCCCCCCTCCCTTACAGCGGAGTCATCAAACCTCCTTAACGGCGAAGTAGCCGAACACCTCCTTACGGCGGAGTAGCCAAAGTGAAAGCTGCCTTTACAACACTTGCACGGTTATAGAGTCGCCCTCTTTCAACTTACTCTTTAAGGTGCGTGTGTTGCTCGCAGTAACAGTCTATGGAACCTGTCAACCGGCGTCCGCCGAGGAGTTGGGGTCCGACTCTACAACACTGACCTGGCGGCGAATCTTGCGCCCCAAGTCTTTCAACAGGAGCTCCTAGGCATCCTGGCCATGCATTGACTTCGGTGCGTATTCCCCCGCCCCCTCGTCAGACAGCCAGTGTATTTGATCCAGGCTCAAAGGACCAAATTAATGTTAGGTTTAAGTCAACCATGCTGATAAACAGAAACTGTTACTGAAAGCAACCACACAGACACCACAGTACATTTTATTTGCAAGGGGAGCGTCAAGGAGGGCATTGCTGCCACTTGCCTATCCCAGCAACTCCGACTCCTCTGCGTCCGCCTCAGTCTTTTATTGACAACAGAGGTTACACATAATTCAGTTAACCATGTGACAGTTTTAAGTCAAGCATGTGTAAGCAAAGTGTGTGTGTGCCACTTTCTGACACACCTTACATGAAACATGACCTCTCAACGACATCGCTAGTCACTTCATTTAGAGCATGACCTTTTAACACCCCAACATGTACAAAGGCAGAAGTAGCAGTCCTGCTAAACTTATAAAAACAGGAACTTGTGGTTGTGGAGACAGCTTCCTACACCTTATGTCTGCACTTCTAAAGCTGAAAATAAAGCTTCTAATCGCCTAGCACTTTCTGCAAAATGACAACCATATTAGAACAATTAAAAGTAATGGTCACATGACTTTGTACAAATGACAATCTTAAAATAATTAAGTCTAATAGATGGCATAAGTATTTATATCTAATAAGTTGGTGTTATAAAGAATGTTTTATTTATTTATTTATTTTTTTGCTCTCACAGGACACCAGGACATCCACTGCCACTGTATATATTTAAAATAAAAATGCACAATTTAATGTCAGCACTTGTGTCATCACAGGTTCACACACAGCCCTCTGGCTCTGTATCCTGTCTTCACCAAATGACCAAGGAATAAGCTCAACACAAACAAAATTGCCATATCCAGGTTAACAATGTCATTCATTCATTTTTCACAGTTTATTGTTGTGCTACTAGAAGTGATGAGTATACTTTTAATAATCCTATAACAGTAATAATCACAGAGCTGGGAGATGAATTGAATTATGATTTAAATCACAATTCTGGCTTTTAACAACTAAGTAAAATCTCATCATTCAAAACTGAGTAGATCCAAAATGCTTCACTTAATCACTTTGTCAAATGATTTAAATATCTTGGATTTAATATTTCAAAATTTGGTACAGATACATTCTTGTCTGGTAACAATAATAGACTCAGCTGGCTCTTTTCTTTTCCCTCCTTTAAAAAATGTTAAATTGTCTTCCTCCACACATGAATCAATGTGTGTTTTGAAATAAGTCAAAATACAAAATATCACATCAGATTTTTGAAAGGTTTAAAAATAGGTTACACATTTAAATGAAACACAAAGTTGGTATGAATGTATTTGTTCAACTAACAGACAATGAAAACAAACAGAAATCAGGGCATGAAATTTAAACATTTTTATTGATGTTAACTTGAAGTGCTGAATTAGTTATGTTGTCAGTTCAATTCAGTTCACTTCAATCTGCAAGGGAAAGGAAATGAAATGATGGTCTTTTCACACTGTAAGGTTTCCTTACAGTAATACACTGTAAGGTAACCTTACAATGCATTACTGTAAGGTTTGGTACCTTACAGTGTTAAAAAGAAAACCCCAACAGACACACCCCTCTGAGCAAGCACTTGGCGACAGTGGGGAGGAAAAACTTTCTTTTAAGAGAAAGAAACCTCCGACAGAACCGGGCTCAGTGAGGGGACGGCCATCTGTCGCGACCGGTCAGTGGATTTTCATAAATGACTCGATGGATTAAAGAGCCATTGTGATTTTAAAAATGGCTCCAATGAGTTTTTAAGAAATGTTTTTCAGTTCATTCCCCTACATTACAGAAACCTTATTTTATCTTCTGCTCCAACAAAACAAATTGCGTGCAGACGAGAAAAACCGGCGCATGCGACCCGGTTTTTTAGATAATTCTGCTACATGGTTTTTGAACATTTCCACGATTGTTTCCTCAACTATTGGGTTTTTTAACTGCATAACCGTGAGAATGAACTCTGGCCACTCTTTGCAAAGAGATTTGTAAACCAACTTGCTGAGGTTTTTAAAGTTCTTCAATGGGACTTTAACATATTCTTCTTTGATTTCTGCCCAGACTACAGTGGTAAACCGGTTATGGATGGCTTCAAGCCTGTCTAAGGGGATGCAAACGCCTTCCTTTCCAAGAACACGCCTAACCACGTCCTCAATACAGATTTCCACAGAAAGCCTGTATTTTTCTTCTTTTTCACGTGATTGAACTTGACACGTGTCTGTTAATGCCAATAGATGTTGTTTGAATACTAAAAAAACTGTGGTGTCAATCAGTGTTTCGTCTAAAGCTGTTACTTTTTCATTTAGATCACTGAAAATGTCCTTGGCAACCTTTTCCAGCACTTCTGGGCCTAAAGGCACTTTAATGTTCTGGATTTCAGGCAAGACCTTCTCCAACAAACGTTCATGCAGAGATTCGGAAGAGAGGGACACTGATATTTTAGTCAACTGTGAAAGCAAAGTTTGAATCAGTGTGCTCAGCCATATTTTAACCTCAGAGTTGTTTTCAGCCGGCACGCTGCTTTCATGTTTAACAGAGGATTTCTGTGGGTTTTTAGTTTTTTCCACAGTGGGAGTTTCTGCTTTTACAGAACTACATGTGTTTTCATATGATGGCACCAGGTGTTTTTTGAATGTAGAAACGATCGTTTCTTGGTGCTTTTGGTCTAAAACCATGGCGGCGAAAACAGCATGCTCTGGAATAGCCAGCTCCTTACAGATGTCAGAGAAAATGACCGTTTCCACATTTTCTGCGATTTCTACATCTTTAGACTCCACTTCAGGCCAGAGTTTGTCAAACATTTGTTTCTTGTAGGTTTCAGCAGGGAGGTGCGCTGCTTTTTCGGCCTGTAAAATTACACCGTCAATGACTGAGTGTACGGCGTAATCCTTAGGAACGGCACAAGATGGCACAATGATTGGATTTTCTATGGCGCTTTCAACTCCGTCTGCGGAGCTGACAGAACTTGACTGTCGCCTAAGGCACTTCCACAGGTTTTTAAGTTTTTTCTTGAACCCACTGCCACATGCAGTCTTCCTTGGCTCGACTGTTTTTCCGCCAGCAGTGGAAGAGGAGACGTCAAGTGCAGGGGTGCCCTGGGAAGACCCCTGGTTTGCAGCTGTTGACTGTGGGCACAGGTTCACCATGTTTGCTACAAATGTAGTGAGCTGTTTTGTGGTGACCTCGTCTGGGCGACCAAACAGAAACTCGTCCCACTGCTCAAGTGTAATGTTGTCGAACAACTGGCCCACAAGTGATTTCACAGCAATTGCTGTGTCATCAGTTTTGCAATTGTCCAGATTACCCCCGGCTTTTTTATTTTTCATTTTATTTTTATGTTTCATTTTTGTTGTGTCTTTGTTTCGTGAAATTTATTCTAGGTTTTTTTCTTAACGTTATAATTTGAATTTTAAAGGTGTGCTTGAAATTCTGTTTGAAATTCTGTTAATACAAGCAATTTTGAAGGCTTTAGGCGAGTAAATGCATTTGAACTAAACAAGCAGTGTGCGTGTCAGGCTATTTAAGGGGTATTTAAGACATTGCCTTAAGGGCCTTGCCGGTGACATCACTCCTTTGATCCTTGGATGTGATGTCCTTTGATCTGCGTTTAACCCCGCCCACCCTCAAAGAAAAAAGGAGAAACTGTTGCCTAGCAACCACTACACGCGTCTCTGGCTTAGTGCGCAGAACATTGACTGTAGAAAACATGGACGACGCGACACCGCCTCCTCCCATTGTGCAAAAATGAAGCCAAAATATCCCGCTTGTGGAGGCTGGCATCTTGCAAATTTGGAGCCAGAGTCTGCGCAGTAGTGACTTGAGGTGGAGCGACTGTGTAACGCTCTCGCCCACACACCCGCTGGACATGACCGCAAACACGCCCCCCTACACTTTTTACGTAGCCCGGCTGCTCGAGTTTTTTTGTTGGTTTATCGCAACTGACGACTCCTTTAATTAAGGTAAATACAACCATGTCACTATTATAAAAAAAGAAACACAGCTTATCATCTTATAGTTCTAAAATCACTCTGTTGTTAATTCGTTAGCTAGATTTGCCGCTAGCATACGCACTGTGTTGGAGGCTTGTTGCTAGCTAGTTAGCGATGCTACACACCTGTTACTCTAATAGTCTGTATTTTTGAAGGATTCAGCACTTATGTTTTTTTTAATCCATTTTTAGACAGCGATGAGATCATCTGCACACTCTACAGAAGCCCAGAGTTACTGTTAATATCAAAATATAATGCTGTCCTTTGAGATTTTAACATAAGACTGTGAGTGTAATGGATCTAAAACTGTTTAAGTCTTCAGAGCCCTCTACATCCTGGTAACATGGAAACTTTAAAAACAGCAGCAGAACGTTTCAGTAATGTAGTCTGATTTGTTCTTTTCATTTAATAATAGAGTCCATATTATATCAACAGCTACATTCACCCTGGGGAGAAACTAGTGAGGGAGACCATCAGGACTAAGCTGGGTTTCCTGGGTCCAGAGGTTTAGAGCAGGGGTCCCCAATCTCAGTCCACGAGGGCCGGTGTCCCTGCAGGTTTTAGATGTGTCCTTGATCCATCACAGCTGATTTAAATGGATAAATTACCTTCTCAACATGTCTTGAAGTTCTCCAGAGGCCTGGTAATGAGCTAATCATGTGATTCAGGTGTGTTGACCCAGGGTGAGATCTAAAACCTGCAGGGACACCGGCCCTCGTGGACTGAGATTGGGGACCCCTGGTTTAGAGAAACTTCTTCCCTTTCTTTCATCACAGCTGTCCTGTGCCAGAAGTTCTGTTGACCCACTGAGAGAGGCATCATTTAAGAAACACCAGGAAGACAGAAGCTCATCGCATTGATCAAGCAGGACTCGTGATCTTCACCAGCAGCTCCCTCACAGGGAAATCTTCAGCACTCATCCGTAGGCCTGATCCAGGAGATGGATAAACCCAGCATTTCATGAATACTGTGATGGAGACCTTTGGTTTGTGTAATGTTATAAATACTCTGATACTCCGGACTTTTACATAAAGATATTATATTCAGTTCTGTAGAAAGTTATATATTTAAAAATATATGATCCTCTCTGGTTACTCTGGTATGAATAACTCTGAATCACTTTATGGTAAACAACACACTATCTGCAGAAAACTGTGAAAGAATTCCAGATGACAAGTTTGTAGTTCAACATACAAGTGACGACCTTTGACCTTCATCAGGTTTTATTTAATTGTGTTAGAGAAAATCTCATATGCTCTTCATGCAGCTGAGTACATCAAGTGTTTAAAGCGGAAGCTGTGCAGGTCTGAGATCAGCAGCTTTGTGAAACACCAAACTGAGGTCCTGTTAATGCTGATATATAGTGACACTGTTACATGAGTGATTAATCCTTTTGTTTTTTTGTCTTTAACTTTATCAATAAAGCTGCAGCTTTCACTACAGCACGTGTGGTACTTTAACCTTCGCACTGTTTTCATCAGTTCATTTTGCAGTTAACATGTGAACATGTTGGATGATCTGTCTGCTGTCACTGGGTGGTGCTGACGTCTGAATCTGAGGGCAGCTCCTGTAATCACACAGAGAACAGAACCATCAAACTCAGATATAAATTTTATCCCTCAAAATTGAAATAAAGCTGATTCTTCTGTCCTCACACACTCGGGATCTGAAGTTCTTCTCTTACATTTTTTTCAGTATTACAGTACACTACAGTACTTTAATCCACACTTCCTGATTAATGAGGAGTTACTGAAGTACAAGCTTTTAAAAAAAATGTTACTGTCTTTACAGATGTGGCAAGAGATTGAAAACATGCTGTTTGCACATATTTGAGCAGCTCTGCACAGGAGCTGAAGCAGAGTGCAGCCTGTTGCTTTTACAGTATAATACTTGTAATAAAAGTACAGTAACAGTAATTAGTGACTGAGTAGCCCGGGGCGTTTCTCTTGATTTCTTTAGTAAATTCATTCACCTGCACAGATTAACTAAACGAACCCTGACAGCCGAGTGCTCATTTTAGCTAACTAGGTCTCAGGAGCTAGCTAAGGACGGTAGTTACGGATTATCTTACAAACACGTTTAACTTACCGAAAAAGTGCAGCGGGGCCTCGGGTCCTTCTGTCGGGTAGTCCAGTTTACTGAAGAACACCTCAGACTGTCAGGTTAAAACAGGCGGTCGTGTTTTCGTAGCGTAAACGCTGGCCTTCCTCTCAGAGCCTACGCTCTATCTGCTATTCCCGAACAGAGATACGCAAGTTTCTCCGTGACTGCAGCTGCCAGTCAAAGCTGCTATGATGACGTTTCATCCCAATTTAACATCACCGCGGTAGGAATTAGAATCAAACTTATGGGGAAGGAGACCCCTTGGACATCAATCAGCATGATGAGAACTACTGATAACAAAAGAAAAAATCTTTAGAAAAAAATTATCTGAGGACAATAAATTTATTTTAGTCTGACCCCAGTCCCATCCGCTAACATGGAGGAGGCGGGGTTTATGACCTATACTGCAGCCAGACACCAGGGGGCGATAGAGACGTTTTGGCTTCATTTTGGGAGCTGTTGGGTCGTCCAAGTTTTCTACAGTCAATGCTACATTAGCACTGGTATAGCAGAAGAAGTCAAACCCAGAAGCAAATGTTTTTCTTTAGAGTCTCATTTTTTCAAACAGCATCTCTGAATCTCTGAGCTTCTGAACTGATATAAATAAACTGCCTGGTGGCCACAGCACCCACTCAAGGTTACAAAAACTGAAGTGCGTGACCAGCTAATTCCAGATTGCCTCAGTAATGCTGAAATCCGTTTTTGAATCATAGCTCTTTGGGAATCATTTTCATACAGCCTTCAAAATAAAACAGAGTAGAAATACTCCTTTATTAAGATTAGATGTACTATAGAGAGCTTAGAGCTTTTATTGTCATTGTGCAGTTTCTTGCACAGCGAAATTGGGTAGCTGGACCACAAAGGTGCTAAAATAAGAAGAAGAGAAACCAATATACAATAAGGCTGAAAAAATAAAAATAAATAAATAGAATAGAATAAAAAGCAGTATATATGTATACATATGTGAGTGGAACTATATACATGGTGTATGTGTAGGAAACATTGAAACAGACTGGGACCAAAATAATTGCACATGAGCCAAAAAATATTGCACAGAACATGGAAAGACTGAGATATTGCACATAGATGATCAACAGCAGTGTCAGAGTGGATGTGTTGGGAAGTCTTTACACACTCTTAGTTTGCATTAAGAGTTCTGACAGCCCACGGGAAGAAGCTGTTCTTTAGTCTGTTGGTTTTGCACCTGATGGATCTGAGCCTTTTTCCAGAGGGCAGGATGTTGAAGAGGTGGTGGTTAGGATGGAGGTGGTCCTTTATAATTGCCCTGGCTCTGGAGAGACATCTTGAGCTGGCAATTAAGTCCAGGGAGGGGAGTGGACAGCCGATCACCTTCTCTGCAGTTCTGATGACCCTCTGTAGTCTCTTCTTGTCAGCTGTTGTGCAACCAGCGTACCACACAGCACACTCTCGATAGTGGCACGGTAGAAGGACACTAGGAGTTCAGTCTGCAGCCTGTTCCATCTCAGAACCCTCAAGAAATAGAGGCGCTGCTGGGCTTTCTTTACTAGGGCTGATGTGTTTGTGGACCAGGATTGGTCCTCGGATATGTGGGTGCCGAGGAACTTAAAGGAGGACACCCTCTCCACATAGTCACCTTTTATGGATAGGGAGGGGGATCAGTTCTTGTTTGCGGAAGTCCATGACCACTTCCTTTGTTTTCTTGGTGTTTAGGGTGAGGTTATTGTAGTTACACCATTCTGACAGTTGCTGGACCTCATCCCTGTAGGCGGTGTCATCATCGTTGGTGATGAGCCCCATCAGAGTGGTGTTGTCTGCAAATTTGATGATGATGTTGCAGCGGTGCGTAGGGGTGCAGTCACTGGTGTAGATGGTGTATAATAGTGGACTCAGCACACATCCCTGTGGTGAGCCAGTGCTGAGTGACAGGGTGGATGATCGCTGGTTGCCAACCTTGACTGATTGTGAACGGTCTGTGAGGAAGTTTTTGATCCATGCACATGTGGAGGGGGGGAGGGGGGGGGGGGGGGAGTCCAAGTTTACCAAGTTTCTCCTACTTACTATAATTAAGTAGGAGAAATGCTACTTTATTTAACTATATTCTCTTTGGCATTTTTTATATATTTTCATAGATTGCAGCTTTCTATATTAAGTGGCTTATCGAAAACACAAAAAATGTCTTTAAAATTCAGGTACAAGGACTGGACTCAAAATGAGTGATAAACAGAGATGGGCAGTAACGCGTTACTGTAATCTGATTACTTTTTTCAAGTAACGAGTAATGTAAGGGATTACTATTGCAAAAACGGTAATTAGATTACCGTTACTTTCACGTAGGAACGCTGCGTTACTGCGTTACTAAAACCGTGATTTTTTGCGAGAATGACAGTGACGTAAGCGAGTGCGACGTTCGTGACAACAGCTGTCTGCAGATCAACAATGGATAATATATCGAGTGCGGGAGAGAGTACAGGAACAGGAACTTGTGGTTGTGGAGACAGCTTCCTACACCTTATGTCTGCACTTCTAAAGCTGAAAATAAAGCTTCTAATCGCCTAGCACTTTCTGCAAAATGACAACCATATTAGAACAATTAAAAGTAATGGTCACATGACTTTGTACAAATGACAATCTTAAAATAATTAAGTCTAATAGATGGCATAAGTATTTATATCTAATAAGTTGGTGTTATAAAGAATGTTTTATTTATTTATTTATTTTTTGCTCTCACAGGACACCAGGACATCCACTGCCACTGTATATATTTAAATAAAAATGCACAATTTAATGTCAGCACTTGTGTCATCACAGGTTCACACACAGCCCTCTGGCTCTGTATCCTGTCTTCACCAAATGACCAAGGAATAAGCTCAACACAAACAAAATTGCCATATCCAGGTTAACAATGTCATTCATTCATTTTTCACAGTTTATTGTTGTGCTACTAGAAGTGATGAGTATACTTTTAATAATCCTATAACAGTAATAATCACAGAGCTGGGAGATGAATTGAATTATGATTTAAATCACAATTCTGGCTTTTAACAACTAAGTAAATCTCATCATTCAAACTGAGTAGATCCAAAATGCTTCACTTAATCACTTGTCAAATGATTTAAATTTCTTGGATTTAATATTTCAAATTTGGTACAGATACATTCTTGTCTGGTAACAATAATAGACTCAGCTGGCTCTTTTCTTTCCCTCCTTTAAAAAATGTTAAATTGTCTTCCTCCACACATGAATCAATGTGTGTTTTGAAATAAGTCAAAATACAAAATATCACATCAGATTTTTGAAAGGTTTAAAAATAGGTTACACATTTAAATGAAACACAAAGTTGGTATGAATGTATTTGTTCAACTAACAGACAATGAAAACAAACAGAAATCAGGGCATGAAATTTAAACATTTTTATTGATGTTAACTTGAAGTGCTGAATTAGTTATGTTGTCAGTTCAATTCAGTTCACTTCAATCTGCAAGGGAAAGGAAATGAAATGATGGTCTTTTCACACTGTAAGGTTTCCTTACAGTAATACACTGTAAGGTAACCTTACAATGCATTACTGTAAGGTTTGGTACCTTACAGTGTTAAAAGAAAACCCAACAGACACACCCCTCTGAGCAAGCACTTGGCGACAGTGGGGAGGAAAAACTTTCTTTTAGAGAAAGAAACCTCCGACAGAACCTCTGAGGAGCAGAGTTTTAGCCATTCCCCTACATTACAGAAACCTTATTTTATCTTCTGCTCCAACAAACAAATTGCGTGCAGACGAGAAAACCGGCGCATGCGACCCGGTTTTTAGATAATTCTGCTACGTGGTTTTGAACATTTCCACGATTGTTTCCTCAACTATTGGGTTTTTTAACTGCATAACCGTGAGAATGAACTCTGGCCACTCTTGCAAAGAGATTTGTAAACCAACTTGCTGAGGTTTTTAAAGTTCTTCAATGGGACTTTAACATATTCTTCTTGATTTCTGCCCAGACTACAGTGGTAAACCGGTTATGGATGGCTTCAAGCCTGTCTAAGGGGATGCAACGCCTTCCTTTCCAAGAACACGCCTAACCACGTCCTCAATACAGATTTCCACAGAAAGCCTGTATTTTTCTTCTTTTTCACGTGATTGAACTTGACACGTGTCTGTTAATGCCAATAGATGTTGTTTGAATACTAAAAAAACTGTGGTGTCAATCAGTGTTTCGTCTAAAGCTGTTACTTTTCATTTAGATCACTGAAATGTCCTTGGCAACCTTTTCCAGCACTTCTGGGCCTAAAGGCACTTTAATGTTCTGGATTTCAGGCAAGACCTTCTCCAACAAACGTTCATGCAGAGATTCGGAAGAGAGGGACACTGATATTTTAGTCAACTGTGAAAGCAAAGTTTGAATCAGTGTGCTCAGCCATATTTTAACCTCAGAGTTGTTTTCAGCCGGCACGCTGCTTTCATGTTTAACAGAGGATTTCTGTGGGTTTTTAGTTTTTTCCACAGTGGGAGTTTCTGCTTTTACAGAACTACATTGTTTTCATATGATGGCACCAGGTGTTTTTTGAATGTAGAAACGATCGTTCTTGGTGCTTTTGGTCTAAAACCATGGCGGCGAAAACAGCATGCTCTGGAATAGCCAGCTCCTTACAGATGTCAGAGAAAATGACCGTTTCCACATTTTCTGCGATTTCTACATCTTTAGACTCCACTTCAGGCCAGAGTTTGTCAAACATTGTTTCTTGTAGGTTTCAGCAGGGAGGTGCGCTGCTTTTTCGGCCTGTAAAATTACACCGTCAATGACTGAGTGTACGGCGTAATCCTTAGGAACGGCACAAGATGGCACAATGATTGGATTTTCTATGGCGCTTTCAACTCCGTCTGCGGAGCTGACAGAACTTGACTGTCGCCTAAGGCACTTCCACAGGTTTTTAAGTTTTTTCTTGAACCCACTGCCACATGCAGTCTTCCTTGGCTCGACTGTTTTTCCGCCAGCAGTGGAAGAGGAGACGTCAAGTGCAGGGTGCCCTGGGAAGACCCCTGGTTTGCAGCTGTTGACTGTGGGCACAGGTTCACCATGTTTGCTACAAATGTAGTGAGCTGTTTTGTGGTGACCTCGTCTGGGCGACCAAACAGAAACTCGTCCCACTGCTCAAGTGTAATGTTGTCGAACAACTGGCCACAAGTGATTTCACAGCAATTGCTGTGTCATCAGTTTTGCAATTGTCCAGATTACCCCGGCTTTTTATTTTCATTTTATTTTTATGTTTCATTTTTGTTGTGTCTTTGTTTCGTGAAATTTATTCTAGGTTTTTTTCTTAACGTTATAATTTGAATTTTAAAGGTGTGTTTGAAATTCTGTTTGAAATTCTGTTAATACAAGCAATTTGAAGGCTTTAGGCGAGTAATGCATTTGAACTAAACAAGCAGTGTGCGTGTCAGGCTATTTAAGGGGTATTTAAGACATTGCCTTAAGGGCCTTGCCGGTGACATCACTCCTTTGATCCTTGGATGTGATGTCCTTTGATCTGCGTTTAACCCCGCCCACCCTCAAAGAAAAAAGGAGAAACTGTTGCCTAGCAACCACTACACGCGTCTCTGGCTTAGTGCGCAGAACATTGACTGTAGAAAACATGGACGACGCGACACCGCCTCCTCCCATTGTGCAAAAATGAAGCCAAAATATCCCGCTTGTGGAGGCTGGCATCTTGCAAATTTGGAGCCAGAGTCTGCGCAGTAGTGACTTGAGGTGGAGCGACTGTGTAACGCTCTCGCCCACACACCCGCTGGACATGACCGCAAACACGCCCCCCTACACTTTTACGTAGCCCGGCTGCTCGAGTTTTTTGTTGGTTTATCGCAACTGACGACTCCTTTAATTAAGGTAAATACAACCATGTCACTATTATAAAAAAGAAACACAGCTTATCATCTTATAGTTCTAAAATCACTCTGTTGTTAATTCGTTAGCTAGATTTGCCGCTAGCATACGCACTGTGTTGGAGGCTTGTTGCTAGCTAGTTAGCGATGCTACACACCTGTTACTCTAATAGTCTGTATTATTGAAGGATTCAGCACTTATGTTTTTTTTTAATCCATTTTTAGACAGCGATGAGATCATCTGCACACTCTACAGAAGCCCAGAGTTACTGTTAATATCAAAAATATAATGCTGTCCTTTGAGATTTTAACATAAGACTGTGAGTGTAATGGATCTAAAACTGTTTAAGTCTTCAGAGCCCTCTACATCCTGGTAACATGGAAACTTTAAAAACAGCAGCAGAACGTTTCAGTAATGTAGTCTGATTTGTTCTTTTCATTTAATAATAGAGTCCATATTATATCAACAGCTACATTCACCCTGGGGAGAAACTAGTGAGGGAGACCATCAGGACTAAGCTGGGTTCCTGGGTCCAGAGGTTTAGAGCAGGGGTCCCAATCTCAGTCCACGAGGGCCGGTGTCCCTGCAGGTTTAGATGTGTCCTTGATCCATCACAGCTGATTTAAATGGATAAATTACCTTCTCAACATGTCTTGAAGTTCTCCAGAGGCCTGGTAATGAGCTAATCATGTGATTCAGGTGTGTTGACCCAGGGTGAGATCTAAAACCTGCAGGGACACCGGCCCTCGTGGACTGAGATTGGGGACCCCTGGTTTAGAGAAACTTCTTCCCTTTCTTTCATCACAGCTGTCCTGTGCCAGAAGTTCTGTTGACCACTGAGAGAGGCATCATTTAAGAAACACCAGGAAGACAGAAGCTCATCGCATTGATCAAGCAGGACTCGTGATCTTCACCAGCAGCTCCCTCACAGGGAATCTTCAGCACTCATCCGTAGGCCTGATCCAGGAGATGGATAAACCCAGCATTCATGAATACTGTGATGGAGACCTTTGGTTTGTGTAATGTTATAAATACTCTGATACTCCGGACTTTTACATAAAGATATTATATTCAGTCTGTAGAAAGTTATATATTTAAAAATATATGATCCTCTCTGGTTACTCTGGTATGAATAACTCTGAATCACTTTATGGTAAACAACACACTATCTGCAGAAAACTGTGAAAGAATTCCAGATGACAAGTTTGTAGTTCAACATACAAGTGACGACCTTTGACCTTCATCAGGTTTTATTTAATTGTGTTAGAGAAAATCTCATATGCTCTTCATGCAGCTGAGTACATCAAGTGTTTAAAGCGGAAGCTGTGCAGGTCTGAGATCAGCAGCTTTGTGAAACACCAAACTGAGGTCCTGTTAATGCTGATATATAGTGACACTGTTACATGAGTGATTAATCCTTTTGTTTTTTTGTCTTTAACTTTATCAATAAAGCTGCAGCTTTCACTACAGCACGTGTGGTACTTTAACCTTCGCACTGTTTTCATCAGTTCATTTTGCAGTTAACATGTGAACATGTTGGATGATCTGTCTGCTGTCACTGGGTGGTGCTGACGTCTGAATCTGAGGGCAGCTCCTGTAATCACAAGAGAACAGAACCATCAAACTCAGATATAAATTTTATCCCTCAAAATTGAAATAAAGCTGATTCTTCTGTCCTCACACACTCGGGATCTGAAGTTCTTCTCTTACATTTTTTTCAGTATTACAGTACACTACAGTACTTTAATCCACACTTCCTGATTAATGAGGAGTTACTGAAGTACAAGCTTTTAAAAAAAATGTTACTGTCTTTACAGATGTGGCAAGAGATTGAAAACATGCTGTTTGCACATATTTGAGCAGCTCTGCACAGGAGCTGAAGCAGAGTGCAGCCTGTTGCTTTTACAGTATAATACTTGTAATAAAAGTACAGTAACAGTAATTAGTGACTGAGTAGCCCGGGGCGTTTCTCTTGATTTCTTTAGTAAATTCATTCACCTGCACAGATTAACTAAACGAACCCTGACAGCCGAGTGCTCATTTTAGCTAACTAGGTCTCAGGAGCTAGCTAAGGACGGTAGTTACGGATTATCTTACAAACACGTTTAACTTACCGAAAAAGTGCAGCGGGGCCTCGGGTCCTTCTGTCGGGTAGTCCAATTTACTGAAGAACACCTCAGACTGTCAGGTTAAAACAGGCGGTCGTGTTTTCGTAGCGTAAACGCTGGCCTTCCTCTCAGAGCCTACGCTCTATCTGCTATTCCCGAACAGAGATACGCAAGTTTCTCCGTGACTGCAGCTGCCAGTCAAAGCTGCTATGATGACGTTTCATCCCAATTTAACATCACCGCGGTAGGAATTAGAATCAAACTTATGGGGAAGGAGACCCCTTGGACATCAATCAGCATGATGAGAACTACTGATAACAAAAGAAAAAATCTTTAGAAAAAAATTATCTGAGGACAATAAATTTATTTTAGTCTGACCCCAGTCCCATCCGCTAACATGGAGGAGGCGGGGTTTATGACCTATACTGCAGCCAGACACCAGGGGGCGATAGAGACGTTTTGGCTTCATTTTTGGGGAGCTGTTGGGTCGTCCAAGTTTTCTACAGTCAATGCTACATTAGCACTGGTATAGCAGAAGAAGTCAAACCCAGAAGCAAATGTTTTTCTTTAGAGTCTCATTTTTTCAAACAGCATCTCTGAATCTCTGAGCTTCTGAACTGATATAAATAAACTGCCTGGTGGCCACAGCACCCACTCAAGGTTACAAAAACTGAAGTGCGTGACCAGCTAATTCCAGATTGCCTCAGTAATGCTGAAATCCGTTTTTGAATCATAGCTCTTTGGGAATCATTTTCATACAGCCTTCAAAATAAAACAGAGTAGAAATACTCCTTTATTAAGATTAGATGTACTATAGAGAGCTTAGAGCTTTTTATTGTCATTGTGCAGTTTCTTGCACAGCGAAATTGGGTAGCTGGACCACAAAGGTGCTAAAATAAGAAGAAGAGAAACCAATATACAATAAGGCTGAAAAAATAAAAATAAATAAATAGAATAGAATAAAAAGCAGTATATATGTATACATATGTGAGTGGAACTATATACATGGTGTATGTGTAGGAAACATTGAAACAGACTGGGACCAAAATAATTGCACATGAGCCAAAAAATATTGCACAGAACATGGAAAGACTGAGATATTGCACATAGATGATCAACAGCAGTGTCAGAGTGGATGTGTTGGGGAAGTCTTTACACACTCTTAGTTTGCATTAAGAGTTCTGACAGCCCACGGGAAGAAGCTGTTCTTTAGTCTGTTGGTTTTGCACCTGATGGATCTGAGCCTTTTTCCAGAGGGCAGGATGTTGAAGAGGTGGTGGTTAGGATGGAGGTGGTCCTTTATAATTGCCCTGGCTCTGGAGAGACATCTTGAGCTGGCAATTAAGTCCAGGGAGGGGAGTGGACAGCCGATCACCTTCTCTGCAGTTCTGATGACCCTCTGTAGTCTCTTCTTGTCAGCTGTTGTGCAACCAGCGTACCACACAGCACACTCTCGATAGTGGCACGGTAGAAGGACACTAGGAGTTCAGTCTGCAGCCTGTTCCATCTCAGAACCCTCAAGAAATAGAGGCGCTGCTGGGCTTTCTTTACTAGGGCTGATGTGTTTGTGGACCAGGATTGGTCCTCGGATATGTGGGTGCCGAGGAACTTAAAGGAGGACACCCTCTCCACATAGTCACCTTTTATGGATAGGGGAGGGGGATCAGTTCTTGTTTTGCGGAAGTCCATGACCACTTCCTTTGTTTTCTTGGTGTTTAGGGTGAGGTTATTGTAGTTACACCATTCTGACAGTTGCTGGACCTCATCCCTGTAGGCGGTGTCATCATCGTTGGTGATGAGCCCCATCAGAGTGGTGTTGTCTGCAAATTTGATGATGATGTTGCAGCGGTGCGTAGGGGTGCAGTCACTGGTGTAGATGGTGTATAATAGTGGACTCAGCACACATCCCTGTGGTGAGCCAGTGCTGAGTGACAGGGTGGATGATCGCTGGTTGCCAACCTTGACTGATTGTGAACGGTCTGTGAGGAAGTTTTTGATCCATGCACATGTGGAGGGGGGGGGGGGGGAGTCCAAGTTTACCAAGTTTCTCCTACTTACTATAATTAAGTAGGAGAAATGCTACTTTATTTAACTATATTCTCTTTGGCATTTTTTATATATTTTTCATAGATTGCAGCTTTCTATATTAAGTGGCTTATCGAAAACACAAAAAATGTCTTTAAAATTCAGGTACAAGGACTGGACTCAAAATGAGTGATAAACAGAGATGGGCAGTAACGCGTTACTGTAATCTGATTACTTTTTTCAAGTAACGAGTAATGTAAGGGATTACTATTGCAAAAACGGTAATTAGATTACCGTTACTTTCACGTAGGAACGCTGCGTTACTGCGTTACTAAAACCGTGATTTTTTGCGAGAATGACAGTGACGTAAGCGAGTGCGACGTTCGTGACAACAGCTGTCTGCAGATCAACAATGGATAATATATCGAGTGCGGGAGAGAGTACAGGAACAGGAACTTGTGGTTGTGGAGACAGCTTCCTACACCTTATGTCTGCACTTCTAAAGCTGAAAATAAAGCTTCTAATCGCCTAGCACTTTCTGCAAAATGACAACCATATTAGAACAATTAAAAGTAATGGTCACATGACTTTGTACAAATGACAATCTTAAAATAATTAAGTCTAATAGATGGCATAAGTATTTATATCTAATAAGTTGGTGTTATAAAGAATGTTTTATTTATTTATTTATTTTTTTGCTCTCACAGGACACCAGGACATCCACTGCCACTGTATATATTTAAAATAAAAATGCACAATTTAATGTCAGCACTTGTGTCATCACAGGTTCACACACAGCCCTCTGGCTCTGTATCCTGTCTTCACCAAATGACCAAGGAATAAGCTCAACACAAACAAAATTGCCATATCCAGGTTAACAATGTCATTCATTCATTTTTCACAGTTTATTGTTGTGCTACTAGAAGTGATGAGTATACTTTTAATAATCCTATAACAGTAATAATCACAGAGCTGGGAGATGAATTGAATTATGATTTAAATCACAATTCTGGCTTTTAACAACTAAGTAAAATCTCATCATTCAAAACTGAGTAGATCCAAAATGCTTCACTTAATCACTTTGTCAAATGATTTAAATTTCTTGGATTTAATATTTCAAAATTTGGTACAGATACATTCTTGTCTGGTAACAATAATAGACTCAGCTGGCTCTTTTCTTTTCCCTCCTTTAAAAAATGTTAAATTGTCTTCCTCCACACATGAATCAATGTGTGTTTTGAAATAAGTCAAAATACAAAATACCACATCAGATTTTTGAAAGGTTTAAAAATAGGTTACACATTTAAATGAAACACAAAGTTGGTATGAATGTATTTGTTCAACTAACAGACAATGAAAACAAACAGAAATCAGGGCATGAAATTTAAACATTTTTATTGATGTTAACTTGAAGTGCTGAATTAGTTATGTTGTCAGTTCAATTCAGTTCACTTCAATCTGTAAGGGAAAGGAAATGAAATGATGGTCTTTTCACACTGTAAGGTTTCCTTACAGTAATACACTGTAAGGTAACCTTACAATGCATTACTGTAAGGTTTGGTACCTTACAGTGTTAAAAAGAAAACCCCAACAGACACACCCCTCTGAGCAAGCACTTGGCGACAGTGGGGAGGAAAAACTTTCTTTTAAGAGAAAGAAACCTCCGACAGAACCGGGCTCAGTGAGGGGACGGCCATCTGTCGCGACCGGTCAGTGGATTTTCATAAATGACTCGATGGATTAAAGAGCCATTGTGATTTTAAAAATGGCTCCAATGAGTTTTTAAGAAATGTTTTTCAGTTCATTCCCCTACATTACAGAAACCTTATTTTATCTTCTGCTCCAACAAAACAAATTGCGTGCAGACGAGAAAAACCGGCGCATGCGACCCGGTTTTTTAGATAATTCTGCTACGTGGTTTTTGAACATTTCCACGATTGTTTCCTCAACTATTGGGTTTTTTAACTGCATAACCGTGAGAATGAACTCTGGCCACTCTTTGCAAAGAGATTTGTAAACCAACTTGCTGAGGTTTTTAAAGTTCTTCAATGGGACTTTAACATATTCTTCTTTGATTTCTGCCCAGACTACAGTGGTAAACCGGTTATGGATGGCTTCAAGCCTGTCTAAGGGGATGCAAACGCCTTCCTTTCCAAGAACACGCCTAACCACGTCCTCAATACAGATTTCCACAGAAAGCCTGTATTTTTCTTCTTTTTCACGTGATTGAACTTGACACGTGTCTGTTAATGCCAATAGATGTTGTTTGAATACTAAAAAAACTGTGGTGTCAATCAGTGTTTCGTCTAAAGCTGTTACTTTTTCATTTAGATCACTGAAAATGTCCTTGGCAACCTTTTCCAGCACTTCTGGGCCTAAAGGCACTTTAATGTTCTGGATTTCAGGCAAGACCTTCTCCAACAAACGTTCATGCAGAGATTCGGAAGAGAGGGACACTGATATTTTAGTCAACTGTGAAAGCAAAGTTTGAATCAGTGTGCTCAGCCATATTTTAACCTCAGAGTTGTTTTCAGCCGGCACGCTGCTTTCATGTTTAACAGAGGATTTCTGTGGGTTTTTAGTTTTTTCCACAGTGGGAGTTTCTGCTTTTACAGAACTACATGTGTTTTCATATGATGGCACCAGGTGTTTTTTGAATGTAGAAACGATCGTTTCTTGGTGCTTTTGGTCTAAAACCATGGCGGCGAAAACAGCATGCTCTGGAATAGCCAGCTCCTTACAGATGTCAGAGAAAATGACCGTTTCCACATTTTCTGCGATTTCTACATCTTTAGACTCCACTTCAGGCCAGAGTTTGTCAAACATTTGTTTCTTGTAGGTTTCAGCAGGGAGGTGCGCTGCTTTTTCGGCCTGTAAAATTACACCGTCAATGACTGAGTGTACGGCGTAATCCTTAGGAACGGCACAAGATGGCACAATGATTGGATTTTCTATGGCGCTTTCAACTCCGTCTGCGGAGCTGACAGAACTTGACTGTCGCCTAAGGCACCTCCACAGGTTTTTAAGTTTTTTCTTGAACCCACTGCCACATGCAGTCTTCCTTGGCTCGACTGTTTTTCCGCCAGCAGTGGAAGAGGAGACGTCAAGTGCAGGGGTGCCCTGGGAAGACCCCTGGTTTGCAGCTGTCGACTGTGGGCACAGGTTCACCATGTTTGCTACAAATGTAGTGAGCTGTTTTGTGGTGACCTCGTCTGGGCGACCAAACAGAAACTCGTCCCACTGCTCAAGTGTAATGTTGTCGAACAACTGGCCCACAAGTGATTTCACAGCAATTGCTGTGTCATCAGTTTTGCAATTGTCCAGATTACCCCCCGGCTTTTTTATTTTTCATTTTATTTTTATGTTTCATTTTTGTTGTGTCTTTGTTTCGTGAAATTTATTCTAGGTTTTTTTTCTTAACGTTATAATTTGAATTTTAAAGGTGTGTTTGAAATTCTGTTTGAAATTCTGTTAATACAAGCAATTTTGAAGGCTTTAGGCGAGTAAATGCATTTGAACTAAACACAAGCAGTGTGCGTGTCAGGCTATTTAAGGGTATTTAAGACAGTGCCTTAAGGGCCTTGCCGGTGACATCACTCCTTTGATCCTTGGATGTGATGTCCTTTGATCTGCGTTTAACCCCGCCCACCCTCAAAGAAAAAAGGAGAAACTGTTGCCTAGCAACCGCTACACGCGTCTCTGGCTTAGTGCGCAGAACATTGACTGTAGAAAACATGGACGACGCGACACCGCCTCCTCCCATTGTGCAAAAATGAAGCCAAAATATCCCGCTTGTGGAGGCTGGCATCTTGCAAATTTGGAGCCAGAGTCTGCGCAGTAGTGACTTGAGGTGGAGCGACTGTGTAACGCTCTCGCCCACACACCCGCTGGACATGACCGCAAACACGCCCCCCTACACTTTTACGTAGCCCGGCTGCTCGAGTTTTTTGTTGGTTTATCGCAACTGACGACTCCTTTAATTAAGGTAAATACAACCATGTCACTATTATAAAAAAGAAACACAGCTTATCATCTTATAGTTCTAAAATCACTCTGTTGTTAATTCGTTAGCTAGATTTGCCGCTAGCATACGCACTGTGTTGGAGGCTTGTTGTTAGCTAGTTAGCGATGCTACACACCTGTTACTCTAATAGTCTGTATTATTGAAGGATTCAGCACTTATGTTTTTTTTAATCCATTTTTAGACAGCGATGAGATCATCTGCACACTCTACAGAAGCCCAGAGTTACTGTTAATATCAAAAATATAATGCTGTCCTTTGAGATTTTAACATAAGACTGTGAGTGTAATGGATCTAAAACTGTTTAAGTCTTCAGAGCCCTCTACATCCTGGTAACATGGAAACTTTAAAAACAGCAGCAGAACGTTTCAGTAATGTAGTCTGATTTGTTCTTTTCATTTAATAATAGAGTCCATATTATATCAACAGCTACATTCACCCTGGGGAGAAACTAGTGAGGGAGACCATCAGGACTAAGCTGGGTTTCCTGGGTCCAGAGGTTTAGAGCAGGGGTCCCCAATCTCAGTCCACGAGGGCCGGTGTCCCTGCAGGTTTTAGATGTGTCCTTGATCCATCACAGCTGATTTAAATGGATAAATTACCTTCTCAACATGTCTTGAAGTTCTCCAGAGGCCTGGTAATGAGCTAATCATGTGATTCAGGTGTGTTGACCCAGGGTGAGATCTAAAACCTGCAGGGACACCGGCCCTCGTGGACTGAGATTGGGGACCCCTGGTTTAGAGAAACTTCTTCCCTTTCTTTCATCACAGCTGTCCTGTGCCAGAAGTTCTGTTGACCCACTGAGAGAGGCATCATTTAAGAAACACCAGGAAGACAGAAGCTCATCGCATTGATCAAGCAGGACTCGTGATCTTCACCAGCAGCTCCCTCACAGGGAAATCTTCAGCACTCATCCGTAGGCCTGATCCAGGAGATGGATAAACCCAGCATTTCATGAATACTGTGATGGAGACCTTTGGTTTGTGTAATGTTATAAATACTCTGATACTCCGGACTTTTACATAAAGATATTATATTCAGTTCTGTAGAAAGTTATATATTTAAAATATATGATCCTCTCTGGTTACTCTGGTATGAATAACTCTGAATCACTTTATGGTAAACAACACACTATCTGCAGAAAACTGTGAAAGAATTCCAGATGACAAGTTTGTAGTTCAACATACAAGTGACGACCTTTGACCTTCATCAGGTTTTATTTAATTGTGTTAGAGAAATCTCATATGCTCTTCATGCAGCTGAGTACATCAAGTGTTTAAAGCGGAAGCTGTGCAGGTCTGAGATCAGCAGCTTTGTGAAACACCAAACTGAGGTCCTGTTAATGCTGATATATAGTGACACTGTTACATGAGTGATTAATCCTTTTGTTTTTTTGTCTTTAACTTTATCAATAAAGCTGCAGCTTTCACTACAGCACGTGTGGTACTTTAACCTTCGCACTGTTTTCATCAGTTCATTTTGCAGTTAACATGTGAACATGTTGGATGATCTGTCTGCTGTCACTGGGTGGTGCTGACGTCTGAATCTGAGGGCAGCTCCTGTAATCACACAGAGAACAGAACCATCAAACTCAGATATAAATTTTATCCCTCAAAATTGAAATAAAGCTGATTCTTCTGTCCTCACACACTCGGGATCTGAAGTTCTTCTCTTACATTTTTTTCAGTATTACAGTACACTACAGTACTTTAATCCACACTTCCTGATTAATGAGGAGTTACTGAAGTACAAGCTTTTAAAAAAAATGTTACTGTCTTTACAGATGTGGCAAGAGATTGAAAACATGCTGTTTGCACATATTTGAGCAGCTCTGCACAGGAGCTGAAGCAGAGTGCAGCCTGTTGCTTTTACAGTATAATACTTGTAATAAAAGTACAGTAACAGTAATTAGTGACTGAGTAGCCCGGGGCGTTTCTCTTGATTTCTTTAGTAAATTCATTCACCTGCACAGATTAACTAAACGAACCCTGACAGCCGAGTGCTCATTTTAGCTAACTAGGTCTCAGGAGCTAGCTAAGGACGGTAGTTACGGATTATCTTACAAACACGTTTAACTTACCGAAAAAGTGCAGCGGGGCCTCGGGTCCTTCTGTCGGGTAGTCCAGTTTACTGAAGAACACCTCAGACTGTCAGGTTAAAACAGGCGGTCGTGTTTTCGTAGCGTAAACGCTGGCCTTCCTCTCAGAGCCTACGCTCTATCTGCTATTCCCGAACAGAGATACGCAAGTTTCTCCGTGACTGCAGCTGCCAGTCAAAGCTGCTATGATGACGTTTCATCCCAATTTAACATCACCGCGGTAGGAATTAGAATCAAACTTATGGGGAAGGAGACCCCTTGGACATCAATCAGCATGATGAGAACTACTGATAACAAAAGAAAAAATCTTTAGAAAAAAATTATCTGAGGACAATAAATTTATTTTAGTCTGACCCCAGTCCCATCCGCTAACATGGAGGAGGCGGGGTTTATGACCTATACTGCAGCCAGACACCAGGGGGCGATAGAGACGTTTTGGCTTCATTTTTGGGGAGCTGTTGGGTCGTCCAAGTTTTCTACAGTCAATGCTACATTAGCACTGGTATAGCAGAAGAAGTCAAACCCAGAAGCAAATGTTTTTCTTTAGAGTCTCATTTTTTCAAACAGCATCTCTGAATCTCTGAGCTTCTGAACTGATATAAATAAACTGCCTGGTGGCCACAGCACCCACTCAAGGTTACAAAAACTGAAGTGCGTGACCAGCTAATTCCAGATTGCCTCAGTAATGCTGAAATCCGTTTTCGAATCATAGCTCTTTGGGAATCATTTTCATACAGCCTTCAAAATAAAACAGAGTAGAAATACTCCTTTATTAAGATTAGATGTACTATAGAGAGCTTAGAGCTTTTTATTGTCATTGTGCAGTTTCTTGCACAGCGAAATTGGGTAGCTGGACCACAAAGGTGCTAAAATAAGAAGAAGAGAAACCAATATACAATAAGGCTGAAAAAATAAAAATAAATAAATAAATAAATAGAATAGAATAAAAAGCAGTATATATGTATACATATGTGAGTGGAACTATATACATGGTGTATGTGTAGGAAACATTGAAACAGACTGGGACCAAAATAATTGCACATGAGCCAAAAATATTGCACAGAACATGGAAAGACTGAGATATTGCACATAGATGATCAACAGCAGTGTCAGAGTGGATGTGTTGGGGAAGTCTTTACACACTCTTAGTTTGCATTAAGAGTTCTGACAGCCCATGGGAAGAAGCTGTTCTTTAGTCTGTTGGTTTTGCACCTGATGGATCTGAGCCTTTTTCCAGAGGGCAGGATGTTGAAGAGGTGGTGGTTAGGATGGAGGTGGTCCTTTATAATTGCCCTGGCTCTGGAGAGACATCTTGAGCTGGCAATTAAGTCCAGGGAGGGGAGTGGACAGCCGATCACCTTCTCTGCAGTTCTGATGACCCTCTGTAGTCTCTTCTTGTCAGCTGTTGTGCAACCAGCGTACCACACAGCACACTCTCGATAGTGGCACGGTAGAAGGACACTAGGAGTTCAGTCTGCAGCCTGTTCCATCTCAGAACCCTCAAGAAATAGAGGCGCTGCTGGGCTTTCTTTACTAGGGCTGATGTGTTTGTGGACCAGGATTGGTCCTCGGATATGTGGGTGCCGAGGAATTTAAAGGAGGACACCCTCTCCACATAGTCACCTTTTATGGATAGGGGAGGG
This sequence comes from Oreochromis niloticus, assembly GCF_001858045.2. Taxonomy (NCBI): domain Eukaryota; kingdom Metazoa; phylum Chordata; class Actinopteri; order Cichliformes; family Cichlidae; genus Oreochromis; species Oreochromis niloticus. The sequence continues at coordinate 7,272,143 of NC_031977.2, read as the reverse complement.
GGATCAGTTCTTGTTTTGCGGAAGTCCATGACCACTTCCTTTGTTTTCTTGGTGTTTAGGGTGAGGTTATTGTAGTTACACCATTCTGACAGTTGCTGGACCTCATCCCTGTAGGCGGTGTCATCATTGTTGGTGATGAGCCCCATCAGAGTGGTGTTGTCTGCAAATTTGATGATGATGTTGCAGCGGTGCGTAGGGGTGCAGTCACTGGTGTAGATGGTGTATAATAGTGGACTCAGCACACATCCCTGTGGTGAGCCAGTGCTGAGTGACAGGGTGGATGATCGCTGGTTGCCAACCTTGACTGATTGTGAACGGTCTGTGAGGAAGTTTTTGATCCATGCACATGTGGAGGGGGGGGGGAGTCCAAGTTTACCAAGTTTCTCCTACTTACTATAATTAAGTAGGAGAAATGCTACTTTATTTAACTATATTCTCTTTGGCATTTTTTATATATTTTTCATAGATTGCAGCTTTCTATATTAAGTGGCTTATCGAAAACACAAAAAATGTCTTTAAAATTCAGGTACAAGGACTGGACTCAAAATGAGTGATAAACAGAGATGGGCAGTAACGCGTTACTTGTAACGCGTTACTGTAATCTGATTACTTTTTTCAAGTAACGAGTAATGTAAGGGATTACTATTCCAAAAACGGTAATTAGATTACCGTTACTTTCACGTAGGAACGCTGCGTTACTGCGTTACTAAAACCGTGAGTTTTTGCGAGAATGACAGTGATGTAAGCGAGTGCGACGTTTGTGACAACAGCTGTCTGCAGATCAACAATGGATAATATATTGAGTGCGGGAGAGAGTATGAGCGTGCAGCGTTTAAAGCGTGGAAGTACTGACCTTACTTTGAGTTTGATTCCATAAAAAGTGACAAAAACATTAGCGTCCGTTGTTCACTGCGTGGGAAGAAAATTTCTTTTTAAACCCCTAAACTTCCAAGCAAGCACTGAGTGCGCTACGACGTAATGTGAAATTCACAGAGAAAGTCGCGGATTCTTCCACTGACCGCTGCGGCACACCTGCACCAGGGTAAACCTCCGCCTAACCCACTCCTGCTTTATAGGTGAAAATAGAGCAACAGGACCGCTAGTCTTTGATTTGATTTATTTTCTGCTGTGTTTTACTTGCATCTATTTGAAAGAGTGAGTGTAAACACAAAAAAATATTTTATTTTATGTGCTGGAATGTGCAGAAAATAGGTTTAAATGTTAAACAAATTTCTTCCAGTCAGAGAATGTTGCATATAATTTAATTTTTGCTTGATGCATAAAGTTAAAAGATTAAAACTAATAAAACAAGTTTTAAAAAGAGACTTTTCCATTTGATTACATTTTGTATGATGAATTATGCAGAAAAAGTAGAATTGGGCTGAAAGATCTATCGCTTTATCACCTATTCAGGTTGTAAATCGTGTTTTTAAAAAGTAACTAAGTAACTAAGTAACTAAGTAATTAATTACTTTTGAAAATAAGTAATCAGTAAGGTAACGGGATTACTTTTGGGGGGAAGTAATCAGTAATTAGTTACTGATTACTTTTTTCAAGTAACTTGACCAACACTGGTGATAAAGCAGAAATATCCAAAGAAAAGCACTGAAAGAACATGGTTTTGCTCAAGGCCACTTGGAAATTTGGACAGTAAATTTTTTTCAGATAAAAGTAAAATCCAAGTCAATTAAAACATGCTCTCAGTAAATGGCCCGGCATTTGATGACCTTAAGACAGCCAAACAAAGCACATTCAAATAAGAGCAAAATACTGTTGCCGAAAATATCCCTATCCCCCGAGCCACACAGAACTCTCTGTTGAGAAGCCCTTTGCCTTTATGAGTCCATGAAGAAGTAACAATGAATGTGCAAATGTTTTCTTCAAAAAATGCCAAAGAAAACTATAGTCAATATATCTGCATAAATTATATACTTTAACTAGCCACTTTTATAGGATTAAAAGCAGAAGAAAGATTAAAAATGACCATCAGAATATCCAACAAATAATCAAAGATTTTAAAGAAGCATATTATTATATTACCCAAATCGTACGACAACATTGTGCTTTTTGTATAACTCTGAGCTTTTTGTTATGTACTCTTTTTCAACATCACTGCACTTCATAAATTAAGAAACTCATTAATTTGTTCTGTGTGAAGATTTTCAGGTTACAGATTCAAACAGAGAAATAATTTAAAAAACAACTTTATTAACATAATGCAGGCAATCCAAAAGACAGCAAAATAAAAATGTCCATAAATTCCACAGGGAACATAAATAGGAAGGCAGACAGAAACACACTATGAGTCAGTGAGGGACTAAGGCAAACTGAGGCTTTGAATACTGTATAGACAGGAGGTAATCAGGGAGAGTGGAAACACCAGGGTAACAAATTGCAGATGAAACTAATTAAGAGAACAACAAAGGAAGTAAAACTAAAGGCAAAGCACATGAGACAGGGGACAGGGACACAGCTGCTAAGTACAGAAAATACAGAACATTGACACAGAGGCTTGGCAAAAAGACACAAGACATGAAGGAGTGGTTAGATAAACTAAAATATAAGGAATCAAATCTAAACAATTCTAAAAATATTTTGCCAAATAGATGACAAAAGTAGCAAAAACCTGAGACTAAACATACAGCCTTCAAAATAAAACAGCGACTAGAAACTATACGTACAAAGAAATACAACCATAAAAATCCTGAGTGTAATTACTGAAAGTCCCAACCTAACATCCATTTAGATCAAAGACTTCTATCATAATGGGAGTGGTCTCTTCCAAGATGACAGTGTTTTCACTCATAAGGTACAAGGAGTCAGTAAGTATGTCAGTAACATGTTAACATGACTTTTAGAATAAAAATATTGCAACTCTACTGGGCTAACACATTAGCAAGCACCCTTTACAGTCATCATTAAAAAAAACATGAGAAACATCTTTTGGAAGAGTAATATTTAAACCCCTCAGTACAGTCCTGAGGACTTTCAGCAACGTCAAAGCACATGAAGCTTTTCTGTCAGCACAAAAATGGGTTAAACTCCTGCTGACCTGATTCTGTCTTCAAAGAAAATGCTGCTACAGTGCAAGAAGGCAGAAGAATGGGGTCAGAGTGAAAGGGCGACTACACTAAATCATGCTGGCAGTAGAGATCATCAGGTTAAATGTTTTTAGAAGATAGTGCAGATGAAGCTGAACTGACCAGAGAAGAGAGCCTGAGGTGCTTGGCAGGGGTAGAGATGTTTGACTGTAAGATCTTGTGATCTGTCTAGATAACAACTGCCACAGTTCTGGGAAAGTACTATCCCAATCTCTTTGTCAGACACATCTGTATTCTTATTGAGGGACTAGACTGAACCAAAATAGAGGCGCAAACCTGGATGAAATCGGACAGAACAAGAGTTAAGGCTGGAGCAATTACAGCCGAGGAGGTCGGGTGCACCCTCCCCCTTGTTTGGGCAATGGCTCTGAAAGCAGTCTTATCACAGACAAACAGAAGAAAATGGAGAACAAAAAATGGAAAGGGAGTTCAGAAAAAATTAGGGCCAAAAAGAAACAAGCCCTTCAGGCAGATGCTGCCAAATGTGTAAAAATAACTCAATTGTTTGGTGGTGGCTATGGCGGAGCTTCCAGAGATTCATTAACATTAGCAAGTGGTGGAGGCCAGCATGTGGATGAGGGAAAGAGGAGGCAGGAGGAGGAGAGACCCGAGACAGCTGCCGGTCCGAGGGGCAGAGGAACTGAACTTCAGATAAGAAGTTATGAACTGCATTATTTATTTTATTCATGAGGTTAGTGAGTAGGGTTGCCAGCCATCCCATAAAAAAACGGAATAACCTTGTTATTGAGGAACTCCTCAAAATCTCAACAAATTGTGCCAATCCTTACATGTTACACCAGGTTGATCCATCATCACAAGTGGAGAAGTCTGTGACAGAGGAGACAGAAGAGCAGGAGAGAGAGAGCCAGGGCATAGATTACTTTGCTCGCCCTGAATCCGCCATATTACAGGCATTCTAAGATTACCACCCACAGCAGAACACCAGCAGTGCAGTTGTGATAAGGGTGTTCAGCTGTAAAGATGGCGCCAAAAGGAAGTGGCTTACTCATTGCAAAGAACGCCATTTATTGTTCTGCTTTGTGTGTCTGGTATTTGCAAGGCGGACTGACACCAGTGCATTTATAGCAGGCATGAGTGACTGGCGACACGTACATCTGCACACAGAGGAGCATGAAAAGAGCACTACACACCATACCTGTGCTGAAGGTTTTTTCTCAAGGTTCTCAAAATTCAACATTAGCAGCTTGTTTGCTGGCAGTCAGGTGTCAGCTCACAGAGCACAAGTGAAAAAGAGACGGCAAGTTTTAGAGCCCATAGCGGATGTGGTCAAAGTACTTGGGAAGAGGGGACTCAGCTATGTGGAGAATGAGGTTGCATACACTTTGGCTGATAACACCATTGATCATGGTAACTTTCTGGAACTGATTGTGTAATTAGGCAAGTATGATACGTGCCTTGGAGAACATTTGACTGACTGCATTGAGAAAAGCGAGAAGTTGCATCAGTCCAATGGATCAAGAACTAGAGGGTCTCTCATCACCCTACTCTCCAAAACAACTGTCAACTCAGTGACTGATGCACTTGGCCATCTCATTCAAGAGAGCATCGCCAGTCATGTCCAGAAAGTTGGGATGTTCTCTGTTCAGCTAGACACAACCCCAGACATCACAGGTTATGATCAGTGTTCAGTAATGATCAGGTATGTTACTGAGGCTGTGCAGGAGAGGCTGGTCTCCATAGTGAGGTGCAAAGGATCCACGGGGCAGTACTTTGTAAACTGGCTTCTGTGGAGTTTTAAAGCATCTGAATCTGGACAATGCCATGTGCATTGGAAATGGAAAAGATAGTGCTTCAAATATGCAGGGCCAGTAAAAAGACTTTTCGGCACTTATGACTGCCCAGTATCCAACTCATGTGCATGTATGGTGCTATGCACAGATACTTAATCTGGTGCTTGCTGACACAACATAAAGTGTCACTGAAAGTGGATCACTCTTTAATTTACTTAATGACATAGCCATGTTTGTCAAGGAGTCCTATCATAGGAAGAAACAAACCCAAAAGTGATGCCCTCCAAAAAATCTTTGGACATTTTGGAAAACCAGATGATGGCCTGAAAAGCCAGCTATTCATGCCAAAGCACAAGGCTTTAAAGAGTTTCTCTTGAAGCATGAAACTGTGTTAACACCACAGATATTTCTTAGAACAGTGGTTCAAACTTTTTTTTGCTAGGCCCCCCTTTGTTTTACGATCTTTATTGTTTTCAAACTCCATTCCACTCCATTTAGCACCTCAAACCTTTTGTAAACAGTTAAACAAATACAAGTAAACTGGAATAAAATAAACTACTACCTCTTTTCCACTACATCCACACCTAAACGGGTATTTTTGAAAACGCAGCTTTTTCTATGTGTTTGGGCCTTTCGTCCACACGTAAACGGCGTTTTGAATCACCACCAGCGTTTGACTTTGTTTTTTGTGTTTACATGTGGACATAGATATTTTTTCAAAACTGCACATGTGGCCAGGATTTTTTTTTAAAACAAAAATGGAAAATCTCAGTTTTCAAAAATACCCGTGTACATGTGGACGTAACAGAAAAACAAACATCTTTATAGTTTAATTATTTAATGTGTAGTTGTTTTTTCCCTGTGTAATAATATTCAACATTGCTGTCAATACATTTTTCAAAAAAATGCCTCTCTGTGCAAAATGGGTTCAACCTCCTAAGACCCAAATGAATGTAAAAACAAAGAATTACATGATTTTTTTTACTTGATTGTTGTTTCTGAGAAAAATAATATCCACATATCAGCACATTCGCTTTAAATTTTGATTGTACACTAGCAATATAACGTCCTCGTAAGTGGATATCAGTCCCAGGGGTACACCCTGGACAGGTCGCCAATCAATAAACCTATCCCCACAAACTGCATGTCTTTGGACTGTGGGAGGAAGCCGGAGTAGCCTGAGGGAACCCACCCAAACACGGGGAGAACATGCAAACTCCACACAGAAACACCCCAGCCTGATGGTGGAATTGAACTCAAGACCTTTGTGCTGTTCAGCAACAGTGCTAACCACCATGCCACCGTGCTGCCTGTATTTTGTACTAGACAACCCAAAATGCGATGTCCACATATGTGGACGCCAGGTCCTAGGAGGTTAAAAACATAATCAACTGTGGGATACTGTTTGTCAGTGATTTGGACAGGGGGAACAAATTGTGTCAGGATCAGCCTGATATTATTTGTTTCCCACTGTAACTTTACTGTATAAAGGGCTAACATCTCCAAAGTTTCAGGAGTAGTTAGTCTTTGTGTTTGTGAACTAAAAATCAACAATGTGGGATACTCTTTGTCCGTGATTTGGACAGTCTAGCACATGTTCTGACACAGGGGAAACAAATTCTGTTGGGGATACCTACCTTGGGACCACCGTTGTGCAGGTGAAGCCAAAGGCAAGATAAGCTTCATATCTTGACGACAACACAGACATGGAAGTGGAGGATGCACTACCTGAAAAGAGAGCCAAGAAGAGAAAAGGCATGGCCGGAGAGATGACTGAAGATAAGTTGCAAATCAATGCTGTGAAATCAAATGAGGTGAAAGTGCACAACACCATCCTGGACACAGTTACTGAAGCAATCCACAGATGATTTGTCACACATGGCCCTCTTGTGGTGGATTTGGCATGGTTGGACCCCAGGACGTTTAGCCAGGTCAGAACAGTTTCTCTTCCTAGTAATGCACTTCAAAACCGCAGCATGTGTCCTCCAATTTGACTGCAGGGCTACAGTAAATAACCTTTAGTCAGAACTGAAAAGTTTTGCTGGACAGTGGGAAAGGCTTAAGACATCACATTAAGATGACTACAGGACCAGAAGAGCAAAGGACGAAGAATGGGACGAAGAAAGTGAAACTGACCAAAAGCTGTGATTCTTGCAAAAATTGCAGACTGCGCTGCTATCAAATTCTCAGGCGGTTCAACATGCTGTCTGATGCCTATTGTCTCCTTGGGCTGTACCTGCTGACCATCTCCCTCGCTCAGGTTGCCTGTGAAAGAACATTGTCTACACTCAAGTTCATTAAAAGCAGACTCTGAAGCAGCCTATCTGCAAACAGGCTGGAGATTTTTATGCTGATGGCCACTGAAAAGGACATTCTCATGTCATTGGACTCCGACATGATCATTGACAGGGTAGCTGAGAAGAGTTACCTGCTGAGAAAGCTGCTTTTGTAACCTGGTGAGGTGAGGTTCTCTAGACCATGCAACTTTTTAAGTTTATCTACGTAAGTACTACTGTATATGATTCAGCTATTTTTGTCACAGTACTGATTATTTGTGTTTCCGTTCTGACCGTAATTATATTTGATGATTGTTGTTCCTGGTTTTGATTATCTTTCATTTATGCTTAGTGTTCTCAGTCCTTCCTTCCCGTGTGTTTCTCTTATGCTTATGCTCGTATGCTTAGTGTAGATTCTGTTCAACCTTCAAGTTTATCATCTTGTTCCCCTCTGTTAGTATCAAGTCCGTGCCTTCGTGTTTGTCGAGTGTTTCCTGTTTTATTTTGATAGTCCTTGTCCCACATCAGTGCATCTAGTTTTGCTTTCCCTCGTCTGTTGTGTCTGATTAGTCCCAGATGTGCTTCCACCTTTTCCTCATCCTCTTGTGTTCCTGCCTGTGTATTTTAGTCCTCTGTCATCCCCTGCTTGTTGTCACGTCGTACCCTCGTTGCTGTTTGGTTCCCCTGTAACTCCTGGTTTCTTGCTCCCTTGCCTTAGCTTCAAGTTTTCCTGTTTCGGTTTGGTTTTTGTAGTGTTCGAGTGTTTACAGCAAAATAAAGCTGCCTTTTTAAGTTCACCCCCATGTGTTCTGCATTTGGGTCCTTCCTCCTGCCTGCCACAGCGTAACATGACAATTTTTGTGGAATAAAGATTCCAGTACTGTGATCATCTGAGCAAGTCCATCAAGTGCCATTCTTTCTCACAATCTGTCCTTTTACTTGTGTCCTGTTTTTCAGGGTCCCATCACAGTTTCTTCAGAAGTATTGTATATGATGGCAGGATTTTCCCACATTTTCTAGATAGTGTACCGGTACTGTGTGTAAAATTAGTGCTGTCAAGAGATTAAAAAAAAATAGAGATTAATTAATTATGATTTTTAATTAATTGATCTAATTAATCTCTTTTTTAATCTCACCTAAAAATAGCTGAGGAAAGCCCTCAACTTATTGTGGCAGACCAAAAGACTGATATATAACAAAGAAAGTGACTTTATAAAGTCATTTATTGTTTAACAAACGTTAAACAGATGCAACCATTTACATACTGTTGTATTCTTTTGTAAAATAAGTGGAAAAATAAATACAAATAAAATCAAATAAATTAAGTGCTGCAAGTTAGCACATCAGAGTTGCTCTTTTCTGAGCAATACAGCACTGAAATTCCTCTGCTTCAGATAATGAAAAATAAAACTGACATTGCAGTGCTGCAAGTTAGCACATCAAAGTATTCTTCCATCACAAAAAAAAGTGCTGAACATCAAGCAATCTATTCTAGTAGGCTACAAATGACACAGCAGCTATGCTGACCACATGTGTCTCATTTCTTCTTCCTCAGCCAGTCGCTAAGACACACCAGCCTGGTAACATTTTCTGGAAGCAAGGCTGCCCTTTTCTTTTGCACTATGTGGCCTGCAAGGCTAAAGAGTCTCTCACAGGGTACAGAGGTAGCTGGGGAGGCCAGGTACTTTTGTGCTAGGACTGACAGCTTTTCATAGACTCCTGAGTGAGCATACCACCACTGCAGGGGACAGTCATCAATACTGATGCTGGGTTCTGCTCTGTAGCGCTGCAGCTCTCCAGACTCAATTCCATCTTCTGAGTCAGAGTCAGACCCCAGAAGGAGTTCGCTCCTCCTCTTCTTCTGAGCTGGTCCATCATCCTCTGTGGAGGGCTGGAGACTATCTGCTCTTCTGGGCTCTGCTGCCTGGAGCATATTCTCCAGAATGGTCCACACCTGAATGAATGAATGAATGAATGAATGAATGAATGATTGTGATTAAAACTAAGTGCTTTTTTTTTTATTTTATTTAATCTTGTAAAGAACTTTGTGTTCCATATAATAAATAAAAGTTTGATTTGATAATGAATTGGACTCATTAGTCCAGCTTAACCTTATTGTCCTACCTGTTCCCTCTTTTCTCTTGGAAGACATTTCAAATCCTTAAACCGTGGATCCAATGCTGTGGCCACCTCGAACCATATCTCGTTGCCATTAGCTCGTCGTGCTGCCAGATCCTTCTGGAAGGCATTCTTGAACTTCACCACGTAGGCAGGATCATCATCAGTAATGTCCATGACACGGTACAGATGGCGAAAAGCAGGCAGCACTACAGAGCAAGAGACGTAGGCCTCACCACCCAGCAGCTCTGTCACATACCTGCAGAGGTGGAGAGGTTTGCTAAATAAACCTAGCTGGATTCATTTAAATCAAAGTGTAACTGATTCCCAATTTAATTGTCCTTAAAAGTTCCTTGTTATGTTCATTAATTTTGATTTTACACATGTAACAGTAGTTTATATAATTAAAATGGGAAGGTGTTTATTTGAACTTACTTGCATGGTTCAAGCAGGAGCTCCAGCCTCTGCAGTTTCGCCCACTCAGCTTCGGTTGGCAAGACCAACCTGTGGTTCTGTTGGTCCAACGTAGCCTGGACAGCCTCTCGGTTACATAGGAGGCGTGAGACCATTGCGAGAGTCGAGTTCCACCTGGTGGGTACATCCTGTATAAGTTGATCGCTCTTCTTTCCGAGTGCTACTTGTTGTTGGTTAAGTTCTGTGGTACTCGCAGGGCTTTGTTTAAAATGACCAACAATCTTGCGGCACTTTGCCAGTACACCGACAAAACCACTGCTATCGAGACATACCGTGATGGTCCTCTGGAGAATGTGAGCATTGCAGGCGATGTGCTCATATGGAAGTGCTCTCATAGCAGCCAGCATGTTTGCTGCGCTGTCTGTGCCAATGGTGGATATCTTGTTTTCAATACCCCAGTCATTTGCTACCTTGAGGAACTGTTCGGCGCATTTATCAGCAAAGTGCCTGGTTTCTGTTCTCATGACGGTCAGTGCAAATGAGTTGAGGTTCCACTCACTATCAATAAAGTGTCCAGTCACCCCAAAATAGCTGTGGTTGCCAGCTGAGGTCCAGTGATCTCCGGTTATAGCAACACAGTTGGGAGAATCCTCCGCCAAAATCTCAAGTTTGTTTTTCTTTTCGCCGTCGTACATTTTGCTGATTTTGGTCGTTACTGTAGTCCTGCACGGCGGCTTGTATGACGGGTCATTGGACGCAATTTGCAACACCTCTGTCAATCCTTCGTCCTCTACTATATTTATCGGCCTACAGTTCATCGCTATCCACTTGGCAATAACATTAGTCAGCTTGTCGGTCGCAGACTTGCTCATACGAGGGGTATTCTCTAGTTTTGTTTGGCGAAAAGCTTTGCTCTGGCTTGCTATATTGCTAACGTCTTCACTGCTAGCTGTTGCTGCACTCGCGGCTGGGTGCTTTGCGTTGAGGTGATAGGCCAAACTTGAGCTGCTTCGGTGGTAAGCAAACTCCTTCTTACACTCTAGGCAGACCACTTTACCTTTGTCAATGGTGCCGTCGGGGCGTTTATGAAATACAAATTTCCCGTTCATTGGGCCAACAACTCTCAGATGCGCCTCCATATCCACACTGTAAGCTAATCACCACTTCTCACCTTGACCTCACGACGTGACTCCACCCCCAACAAGTCAAGCACAAGGAGCCCAGCACATAAAAACGGATTTTATAACATAGCAACTCTCATACAAAATCAATGACGTCAAGAGATTAAAAATTAGATTAACGAGATTAAAAAACATAACGCGCTAAATAGCATTGTAATTAATTAATCGCAATTAACGCGATAATTTGACACCCCTATGTAAAATGCCATCAAAAAGTCAGTTAAGTGTTTTTCTTTCTCAGCTGTCTTTCTCTGTCTCCTTTCACTTTTTAAAGGTTGCCATGTTAAAAAAAAATATTTTGTGCTGCCATGCTGTGGTATTGATGTGGTAAATAGTCTGACATTTATTAATTTTAATATTCATCAATGATCATGTCTCACCTCTAGTCTTCTCTGTCTTAATGTCAGGTTTCGACCATATGTTGGTTAACTCGACCAAGCAGTCTTTTGGTTTCCGCTAAGTACTGTTTAGAATACCACAATAGGGAGGATGGTGTAAGTTTAAGTTTATTAGATTGATGCATATATATGAACAAGACAGTGTACATCACTGTCACAACACCATTTGTTTTAATTCAAAGGATTTATGGCTTTTCCTATAATACCTGGTGGGCTGGTCTCTAGTCAAAATGCCCGGCCGATTTTTTTGTCCCAGTCCTGGCAGACACGGATCAATATTCTGCTCAGATAAATAAATTTTGTGATTTTGTGAAAGACCGATGACATATATATATATATATATATATATATATATATATATATATATATATATATATACACACACACATATATACACACAAGCCATTTGTTGCATTTCAATATTTCTAATAAATATGTTATTAGATTTTTTTCAAACATTGATTGGTACCTTACACCAAATACAAATACAAATTAAATATACGTTAATTTTTTGGATGGAAGTAAATTTAAATGGTGTAAACATTTTTTTTTTACTGCTTAAACATTTATTTATAATATTAACTTTTGGCAAATATAACTGCATTATTATATTAATATAAATAATTATTTGAATATCTATTTTCATTCAAATTATAGCCCACTTATATGTCTCTGTCCTGAGACATAATGGAACTCAAATAGATTTTAATATAATTTAGCTTATTGAAAGCTTGCACCACCTGCAGTTATAGGCAGTGTGCGTATATATGCAGAGCAAAAAAAAAATCTCTGGTTTATAGTGATAATGTATTTTTAATACTAAATAAGCACTGTGTAAAATAAAAACAAAGTTCCTAAGGGGCCTCCTGCACTAGACAAGTTTTTCGACATTGAAGAAGTCACCTTCTTTTTCAGATATCTGTGGTTCAGTATCATGTTTGTGGGTGTGGGGAGATGGGGTGGGACAGCTAAGCCAAAGGTTTGATCTGTGTGTCTTGGCAGCAGGTCAGTAGATAAGTGATTTAATATAGATATGTACAAAGGGTCTGCCTGCACTGACTCCATGTTGGCTAAAATAACACAAACACACTGGGGCGATCGTGGCTCAAGAGTTGGCAGTTCGTCTTGTAATCGTAGGTTGCTGGTTTAAGCCCCGGCTCCGACAGTCTCGGTCGTTGTGTCCTTGGGCAAGACACTTCACCCATTGCCTACTGGGGGTGGTCAGAAGGGCTGATGGTGTGATATGGCAGCCTAAATCTGCTGAGGTGCTGTGCAGCTGACATACACTGTTACACTGTATGTTTACTGTTACATTTGGGATTTTCATTGCTGAAAACATTCCAAAGTTTAAATACTTACTTTCTGCTGTATATCTGTTTGGAATTGTTTCACCACCATGTGTAATTATTCAAACTTTTGCAGATGAGAGTTTCTCCTCCTCCATTTCCTTATGCCTTGTGTTACAAATACACATCATACACAAAGAACCCAGATAAAAGACTCTGACAAAAGTGTCAGAGAGCCTATGCTGTGATGTACTGGGATGTTTTAAAAAAGAGATTAGAGGATTCAAATCTTCCTACATGCTCCTGCAGATCTGAAATCAAATAGTGTGGTGCTAAAAGACTGTCACAAAAACATTTTTTTAAATTGTTCTCCTATGTAAAAATGGTCAGATCCCAGGTAATAGATAGGAGCCTTAGAGTGGTGTAAACACTACAGAGAAAGGAGCCTGCCCTCTATGCTCAGACTGCCTAATGGTACCAGCACAGAAAGCTTTTTCTCCAATAGCCTGAAAGTTTGAAGCAAACGTTAAGCATTAAACTGTCATATAGATCAAAGTTAAAGGAAAGGATTTTGAAGGCTACAAGGTAAGTAAAGACATTTTTGAATGTTTTAAGAACATGGAAAGTAACATCGTTCTGAAAATGTTATTGGAACATACAATACTGTGCAAAAATCTTAAGGCACCCATCATTTCTTTATGTTTTGCTTCCAAGGAGCCGGACTTTCTCGTAGGTGTTAGTCTTGAACAATAGTCTTCCAGGCTTTCTGAAGATCTTTCAGTTTTATTCTTTGGACTTTGACTGCTTTTTAACTCATTTCCAGTTCTTGGACCTGACCATGCTGTTTTGTTAAAAAAAAACAAAAAAAACAACAACACTAATCTATGAATCATTAAGCATAGAAATGGCAACTAACTCGTGAGCTAAACCAGTGTTGTGTCTACACATAGCAAGTACCTTAGCACAGAACCAATTTTAAGCTCTATCTTTAGACACATTTTTAAAAAGCCTATTTGTAGCAGATGAGTAGTATCTGAAAAAAACCAAAACAAACAAACCCTCAAAGACCTGACTCAAGACCTGAGATCCATGTGGTCCTTCAGTTGATCCATCTACTGTTTAGAGCCTCATCAGAAATAGACTCCATTGGAGGGTGGACTGAGAAGAATTGGACTGAGAATCAGTGGCCATGGGTCATATGGAGCGATGAATGATAATTTTTAAGTTTTCATTCAAGTCGTTGTCAGTGTATATAGATGAGGCCAGGAGAGATGTACAATGAGTGTCTACAGCCATCTAAAAAACACAGCTGATGTTCTGTTATGGTTTGGAGCCATCAGTCATAGGACACTATCAGTCATGTAATGACCTCCACAGAACCTCGACACTGTTGAAGCAGTGATGGAGTCAACTTGACACTGAATGGAACCAAAGACAGAAAGATCCAAAGAAGACCTTCGATTGTCCTTCAAGAGCTGACTATTCAGTATCTTCAATCCATTTATTAGATTATCATCATAACACAACTGACAAGTCTTATTTATTCATCTTTGAAAACTTATTTTCGCTCAGTGAAGCATATTTTGCACTGTAGCACTCCTGTGATTCATTACGCTAACCAGTGGTGGCAGACATCAAACACTGTTACTGAAGGCAGTTCTTTCACACAACAACTCAAAAATGTTCCTACTGATGTGAAACTGATATTATATCCCAGCGATCTGAAGGTTGACAGCTTTTCATCGGAAACAGTATAATTCACCGCTGTTTGGTGATGGAATTACAATGAGGGAACCAGGACAAAGGGTACAGACTAATCTCAGCGGTTACTCTTTGGCCCCTATACTTAAGTGTGTCAGAGAAGCCATCAGCCAACACTTATGTGTTGGCTAAGTGTTGCCTTTGTTGACATTGTCCTTGAAAGAAATGTGACAAAGAAATACAGAGTTGATGAATAAAGTGCCATTTTTGAAGGTATTGACTCTGTCAGCTTTTCCATCACCGTCTTCCAACGCACCAGGGTGCACCTGAAGGATCAAAGATCATGTCAAAGCCTGTCTGTGGTCTACTCCAGCACAAAGTCGTGATGCTGATGTCGGATGACTCATTTATTTTTAACTCCGATTTTCTTGCATTACCTTCACTGTGCTGTAACAAACCCAAAGACTATAAATACAATGCAAATGAAGTACACTGCAAATGCATACTGCTTTTTTCCCCATTAATTAAATTTACAACTCAGTTACACAGAATAAATACCCGAATATAAAATGCAAATAACGAAATGCACTTTTCACCACTGTAAACAAAAACATTTCTGGAGCTGCTCTGAACTCGGTGTTTTTGCCAGGAGCCAGATGCTGTTGGTTGGTTCAAATACCTGCAACATGATTCATCCTGAAGGTAACTGATAAAAAAAATATGTCAGGGTTTGACATTATGACTTAAATGGCTTGGTGTTAAGAGACAAAAGGTCTTCCTTCCTATCGTCATGGGACTCCACTTTGCTATGCAACTTCATTAGAGTTTAATCACCAAATAGATCCTTTAAATAATATCTTCTTTCTTAAATATGTTATGGTCCTGAAGTGCTCACTGAGGTGATTGAATGCGTTAAATTTTGAGCACTAACCTGGTCAAATTACTCATCAGGGGGCCATTTGTTTTGTGTTTACTTGGTTAGCTAAGGGGAATTAGTTTTTCCTGGGTCCTGGGCACGGTACTGTGAAGCAAATTCAACACACCCAGAGCATCTTTCTCTTGCCCGATGGCTTATTTTGCTATTGACTCTTGTTTTGTGTCATTTATTGGGTTGGATGATTGAAGTCTGAAAAACAAGGCATGTGGGCAATTTGACAATTTAGGCATTTAACAAACAGCGGCCTCAGTAATGTTAAGTTATTAATATGGGGAAAATATAAAGAGGTTAAACATGAACAGAATTAAAGTGATGCAGACAAACCAAGGGTATGAGTGGGTGTGAGAGGAAGCGCATGATAGATGCTCTTCAAGTGTTTTATTAGTAAGAGCAGAAAAGTGCTATTTACATTGATAAAGTCTAGTCTATTTAAAGTCGGGAAAGAAAAATGGGAATAATGGCGACTATGTAAGTTAAAGGATCAATATCTTGGCCCTGATGTTAAGAGAATCAAAGATATTATAATACAGTATTTCATTAAATTAATGATTAAAGGACTGTTCTAGTTTTTATTCTCTCTGCAGCCTCGGTGGTGTTTAACAGTTTGAAAGCGAAGTTTAAATACAAAGGCAGATTTCAGTGATTTTCAGAGGTCCATAAGTGGAAATAAATGCCTTGTCTCAGGGTCATATATTCATCCGTACAGAACAATAACATTGCTGTGAAAGTTTCTTTTTGTTGCGAACATGAAAAAGAAAAGGGATAAAGCTTCATCTAAAAGGTCTATATTTCTCACTGAGGGTCATCAGGCAAACACATAGAAATTAGACACTACTGAAAAAATCTAGACCCTCCTAATGCCCTCGCAGAAATGGCGTGTCAAAGGGCTGTGGATGCAGACCTTATCTTAATGTTTATTTAAGCCAGGCTTGGCCAACTCCAGACCTCGAGGGCCGGTGTCCTGCAGCTTTTTAAATACCATCTTGGGTCTACACACCTGAATCAAATGATTAGTTCATTACCAGGCCTCTGGAGAATTTCAAGAAATGTTGAGGAGGTAATTAAGCTATTTGAATCAGCTGTGATGGATCAAGGACACATCTAAAACCTGCAGGACACCGGCCCTCCAGGCCTGGGTTTGGACAGCACTGATTTAAGCAGACCCAGAAGCAGACAAGAGAAGTAGACATGAACTTAGTAACAAAAGGCAAGCTGTTTATTAAGGCGAAACACAAAGGTACAAAATAGGGCACCCGAAAACAAAGTCTAAATCTAAACTGGGAAAAAAACTAACAGCACAGAGACCGTGGAAAAACTAGGGACTGGGAACACGGGGGAGATAAACAGATGACCTGGCAATGAGCAAAAGAAGCCTGAGGGCTACGTTCACACTGCAGGTCTTAATGCACAATTCTGATTTTTGGATCAAATCTGATTTTTGTGTCTGCTTGTTCACACTACAAATAAAATGCGACAGCAAACGCGCTCTGGTGTGAACCCTCAAAGTGGCCCGCATGCGCAAAAGAAGACGTCACACACAACGTGCTCTGTTTAGACCCAGAGCAAACAGTATTGTTTGACTGATGGCCCTTAATATAAAGACTTGTTTCTGACTTTAAGTTTCCCAATTTTGCTTTAAGTTATAAAGTTATTTTGTTATTTACATATGGCCTACTAATTATCCTTATCGCTGTTTTAGAGAGGAGCGGTGCTTCAAAGGATAGTTGCAGATTTCTGTCAGAATCTGCAGATTATACAGTACAAATAAAATGTTCACATTTCTCCAACGTTGTCTTCCCAACAGTTTCACTAACATCTACACTGGATGGCCAGGAAGCGTTCACGTTGTCTTCTCCGGCGCTGATAATTGGCGTCTGTCTTGTGTCAGTGACGTAAAAGACGAATTTAAAGCGACATGACTATTCAAACAGCAGTCGCTTTCTAAAACATCAGATATGTATCGGATTCAGTACCACATACAAAAGTGACCCAGATCGGATTTGAAAATATCAGATTTGTGCTGTTCACACTGTCATACCATGATCGGATATGGATCGCATAGGGTCAAAAAAGTTGGATTTGATGCGCTTTCGCCTGCAGTGTGAACGTAGCCTTAAATACACAAAGGGCAATGAGGGAAGTGGAAACACAGCTAATACAAATGAACATGATGTCACAGGGGAGAAAAACTAAACACACTGAACATGGACAACAAGACTATCAAAATAAAACAGGAAACACAGAGACGTAGACTGACACATGAGCTTGACACAGCTGGAAAGGCAGATGAGAGAGGGAACATGAGAGAGACATGACAGGCTGGAGAACATGGAATAAACATGACGGACAGGAGAGAGATGGAATGACACACAGGAAGGACAGACGAGCAGCTCAACAGGACAAAATGGAAACAGGAGTATAACTAAACAATAAAGGGAACTCAATACTCAAAAAAAAAAAAAAAAGAAAACCCAAATATTACAACCACAAACTCAAAAGGCTGCGTCAAATGACCCAGAACCTTGACGTGGTGACACTATTTTGTGAAGAGTTGCTTGGTCTTCTGCAAACCGGGCTAGGTTTGCAGCATAAGTTACCATGACGATGTACCTTGGTAAGAAGTGAACCACCGATGTAGTACAGAAAACCCAGATGAGACGAATCCCTGCTTTGTAGCAGGCCTCAGACTTTTTGATCAGTCCACTGAGCTGACAAAGTTTGGCTTTGTGAGACGAAACAGAGGCTTCCCCATTAAAAACAAACAAAAACAAACAAACAGCTGATCCAATTAGGATCACAGGTGAACAAACGATCAGCCAGTCAGTTCCATGGTAGCGTCTCTCTTATTAAAGAAAGTTACATTCAGCTGCTGAACAGGTGGTCGTCACAGCAGGTACTGCAGCACAGTATGTTTGATTTGGAGGTTTTTATACTGGATGCCCTTCCTGGCACAAACCCAAAGTGATTTCTGTCTCCTGCTGGGATCAAACTGGTTATTTTTGCTTGTTAGGCACATATGCAAACCCCTACACCGGTTCATTTACTATTCTTGCTTTATGGTAGCTGTTTTGCCACATTTGTTAGTTTAATGTGCTCTCAACTCTATGAGTGACTGCCGAGTAAAATGTAATTAATATTAGATTTCATCATCATCATCATCATCATCATCATCATCATCATCATGTAATGTAACTGTTCCTAATTATAGTCTTTTTAGCCCCCCAAAAGGGGTATATTCCTTCCTTCACTTCTGTTTTAACTAAGCATGAACTCTCTTTGACATCTTTCCTTCGCTGTCATGAAGTAATTTTTTTCACTACTCACCCCACATCACGTCTCTGTCTAAAAGATTTATCTCTTATCATCTTCTTTTTTTCGTAGAAAACCATGTTCCATGTGAGACACTTTCACTTTCTGTCTTCAGTTAATCATAATTTTCTGAAATGCTTTTAATGCCTCTCTCCTTATGAATGGTGGGATAGGCTCCGCCCCCACTTTCCTGAATAGGATAAGCAGAAGAAAATTGATGGACAGATTGATGGATGGCTTTTATTTAACTATTATTTTTTCTCACAGAGATCAAACAATATTATTAAAAAAAGATTATTTTAATTTCCACTTTAGGAGTTTTGCATGTAAAAATGCAAATTTTCTCAAGATAAAAATCATTTTCTTGTTTTAAATTAAAAAATAGAAAAAATAAACAAATACATTGTAAGCTTAGGCTCTCATTTGAATGGTTTATTGGTTTGTTTTGACTCCTGCTAAGTCTAGTTTTGTATCACTTTATATCTGTGCTTACTTATTCTCTCTAATCTGCCCTTCATGTGTCTGTTTCAGCTAAACATGTGTGATGTTTTTGCGCCTGTTGTATTGATAGAAGAATTGCAATTAAAAAGAAATCTTACTCCTGTCTGCTTCAGATAGCATGTTTACAGCTCTCCTTAAGTGTTTCCCAGGTGACATCAAATGCTCAGCCTCGCTATCAGATGTCTGTATCTGACATCAACCTTCCAATCATGAATGTGTCCTTTCTGTTTCATGATTAATCTTAGAATGGCTTCTTAATATTTACAGACATGAATGTAGAGGGTGAAAACACTAACAGGGGACCGGGTTGAAACAGCTTAACATACCTGTATGTTCTGTTAGCATTCTGCTTGTATCATTTTGTAAAGCCAATATGAACTTTATCCACATTTGGGATGGATTTTGTTTTCTTTGAAACCTCTCCTTCTCCAGAGATATTTGTGCAAATCTTCCACAGTTAAAAGTATTTTTTGCTGTATAATTTTTGCAACTGAAGTAGCACTTCTGGATATGCACACATGTGTTTGAGGTTATTTCAGTGAGATAACTGAGAGGCGTATGTGGATTTAGTAATTTCTTTGGATAATTATCTGAATATTTCCAGCTAGTCATATAAAAGCATTACACTAAAGAATAACAGAATATTTGTTCAGAAACATTTGATTATGGGAATATATTCTCTATTTACACATTTTTTTCTTATTTTTTGTTCTGTGAAATCTGACCTGTATGTCACATTGTTTACATTATGGGGTCCCACATACACCATATGTAATTGGATGCAGTCAGTGTGGTGAAATAAGATGATCTGAGCGTTTATCAAATTATTTATCCATCCATCCACTTCCACTTATTTGGATGGGATTGTGGGGCCGGCAGCTTAAGTTGAGAAGCCTATAGATCTATAATCTCTCAAGCACATGCGAGGTCTTCCCTGGGGCCTGCTCCTGGTACGACAGGGCAAGAAAATTTCTCCCAGAAGGCATTCTAGTCAGAATAACCTAAATTGGATCTTTCTGATCTGGAGAAGTAGTGCCACTACTATGAGCTCCTCTCTAATAACACACACACTTTGGGCTGTGGTGTGCAGATTTAAACACAGGATCCGGAAAGAGCTCTGGATGGATAAGCAGATTCATGCAAGTTGTTTACAGATCAAATAAAATGATTGTATTAAATAGCTGCTAGCTATATATATATATATATATATATATCAAAAGGTAAATACAATCAAGGCAAAACAGGAAAATAAAAGTAAAAACAAAACACAAACTCAGAAAAGGAACACTCAAATATTCATCCATCTGATTTCTTTTGCTTATCTAACTCAAGGTAACTGGGGCAGCTTAAACATGTTCCAGCTAACATACAGAAAGAGGGAGGGTACATCCTTGACAGCCTGCCAGTTTGTCACAGGTCTAACAGAGAGTAATAGACACACATTCACATCTATGGGCAATTTAGAATCACTAATAAACCTAACCCCACTAACTGGATGTCTTTGGACTTTGGGAGGAAGCTGGGAGAGAACCCACGCAGACACGTGAATCTGAACATTTGGACATGATGAGTGAAGGAGCTGGTTGTGAAGGGTGAACAAAACTGAGGGGGGTAATTCAGCCATGTGACTCTCTCGTTAGTTCAAACCAAAGGAGAGGGTTTGACTGCTGGGTTGGTACTTCCTGGACGTAATCAGCCTCAGACTTAGTTAGAACTGTTTTCTCTAGTGCACTTGTAATCAAGACATCTAGGGTTTTTGATTCCGAGGAGAAAAGAGTGTGAAGTTCTGCAGTTACCTGGGGTTACAGAGTTTGATGTAGTTGAGCTGAACAGTAGGAGACCGAATGGAAGGAGCAGACTGGAAGCCGCCAACAATGATACGAGAAATAGTTTATCTGTTGGAGGATGTGACTTAGCTCCACGTACAGGGGCATCGGACAGGAGGATCTTTTGTTTTTTAACCTGTTTGTCAGCTGCTTACGCAAGCTGGACATCTTTCATGCAACTGTCATTCCATTCAGGCAGAACATAAGTGCAATGTACCTATAATAAGTAAACCCTTTTACGGAGCTCTCCAATGTGTGAGTAAGACCTTCCACACGCGTAAATGACGCACGTCATCGGTTTATGTAAAAAAACAAAAACTAAACCAAACCTTGGCTGTTATTGTTTTTCCAATTCAGTTTATTGAAACTTTTAAAATGCACAAAACTTTGCAGTTACAATGAGCAACGTGTGTGTGCATCGTAATGTCCTTGTAGGAAGTATAAAGATGATAACATAAGCTCACAATATGTCAAGGTTACTTACAAGACACGTTGCTAGTTTTAATCGGTCTAGAGAACAACAGTGTAAATTGTTTCAAAATGCTTTTGGTTCTTCTGCAAAGTTGTGTACATATATGATTGTGTGTTAGTTATTTTAAATACTAACACACACTTATCAAGACACAATAAAAAATCGACCGGTTTTTATTAGATTAACACAAACTCAGCAACAACATGATGTTATTTAACAAGAACTAAGTTAAAATGCTGAAACAATGTGTCAAAAAAATAAGTACACCCTTACTGCTACCATAGGAATTCGTTCAGGGCTGTCAAACATAAGACCTGGGGGCCAGGATTGGCCCTGCAAAGCCTCCAATCCAGCTCCACTGCATGGCTTTGGAAAATGTGAACGAGGATGTACATTTTGGACTTTTAGATGTATTTTCTTAATATTTCTTAATATACAGCTTTTTTACTACAAACTAAACCAACTAATTAACAGAAAAACAATAACATGATGGAAAAGTTGTGGGTTGTTTTTTTTTTTTTACAGTTTGTTTTAGTTAAAAAGAAAAAGGTATTTTTTTTTGTTTGTTTTTTGCAATATTAAACATTTCTTAAGTCCAAGGAGTCATGCTGACAGATCTCTCTTTTATTTACTACAGCAGCTTTTCTCTATAATGTAGAAACAGTGAGATGTGAAGTTCACTTCTTTTTCTTGTTTTAGGATATCTCAGGATGTGTAGTTAAACTTCTTGGAACTAACAGAAAGTGAAATTTCACTGGTGGAGAGAATTTGAGGCTATATAAATACAATTGAATTTAATTGAATTGGTCTGGCCGACTTAAGATCAGAGTGGGTTGTATGTGGCCCACAATATAAAATGAGTTTAATGTCCCTGTATTAGATGATGTATCAAACCTCCTTTACATTTTTCTAAAAGACAACAAGCATCAAAATGCTCAGAATTATAATTAAAAAACAGGACACTATGCAGATGGTATGCAAATTATATAGAGATTGCACAACCTTACAGTCTTTGAGCTGAAAATGAACTCAATGACCGCCAAGAACAGCTGCAAATCTACAGCGAAATGGCTGAAAAAGAAAATAATCCAGATGTTGCAAAGGCTCAGTCTGACCGAAATGTTGTAGTGGGACCATTAAAAGAGCTGTGTATAAACGATTACCTGCAAACCTCAATGAACTGAAGGAATATTGTAAAGTAGAGTGGGACAAAATTCTTCCACAATGATGTGAGAGACTGATAAAGTCACAGAGAACACAATTAATTCATGTTATTGGTGCCAAAGGTGATTCTACGAGCTTATTGGGTGTGTGTGTGTGTGTGTGTGTGTGTGTGTGTGTGTGTGTGTGTGTGTGTGTGTGTGTGTGTGTGTGTGTGCGCGCGCGTGTCGGGGGGACCCTCTTAAAGGTGTACTTACTTTTGTTGCGAGCGGTTTAGGCATTAATGGCTGTGTGTTGAGTTATTTAGGGGGGACAGCAAATTTACACTATTATACAGGCTGTACACGGCCTACTTTACATTGTACCAAAGTGTCATGTCTTCAGTGCTGTCCCATCAAATGATGTAACAATATATTTACAAAACTTGGAGGGGTGCACTAACTTTTGTGAGATACTGTATGCCTCCTGTATTTCCTTGTTTGACATCAGATTTAGTGCTGTGTTATTGTTTGTAGGCTTTTAATTGGCCATCGTTGCTCTATAGTGGGGGTTAGAGTGGCGTCAGCTTCTTTTGTTTGTTCTTGAAAATACCTAAAACAATACTTAAAATCATTTTGTGCATTTTCATGTGGACAGAGACACTTTTCTAATTGAAAGCAAAAAAAAACCCTGTCCCAATTGCTACTCTCAGCAGCAGGGGATCAGTCTGCCAGGGTCTCCACCCCTGTCCACCGCCCTGCACAGACTGCGCCCGACCCCTATGGCCTACCGGAGGGTGGGCCCATGTCCCCCTTTTGAGCCTTGCCTGGCCAAGCCCCATGGACTAAGGCTCTGCATCCAGGCGCTTGCCCTTAGGCACCCTCCCCAGGCCTGGCTCCAGGCCTGGCTCCAGTTACCCTATCCCAGTCAGGGTGAACTGTTTGCTTCTTTGTCTAGTCCCTCACCCAGGACCAATTTGCCATGTGAGACCCTACCAGGGGCCAAAAGCAACATATAGCCCCTTTTCACATAGGGTCAGGTTAAAAGTCAATGGTTTGTTGTTCTGAGCAGGATGACCAAGAGCAGGGAGATTAAATCTCTTGACTATCCTGGGAATGCCTGGTGTTCCCCCGGATAAGGTGGAGGAGATGACTGGAGAGAGGGAGGTCTGGGCTTCTCTGCTTAGGCTGCTGCCCCCATGATGCAGCGCCAGATAAGCAGTAGAAGATATATGGATAGGTGGAAAATCCCTCTCTTAGAAAAACATCAACAACCAAACAAACACAGCTTAAGGATACTTTGGTGGTGTTTCCTACCTTTTTTTTTTTTTTTTTTTTTTTTTTTCCCCCAATGACATGAATAGATTTAAAAAAAAAAAATCCTTAATAATTTCACAAACAAGGATTCCCTTGTTTGTGAATTTATTGAAGTGCTGCAGGTCAAGTGTTGCACTTGAAAAGTGTTTTCCTGACTTTAAAACTCTGGCCACAGTAGTGCTGTTAGTCTCACTCTTCATTGTAGCATCAGAACACAAGTTCAGTTTTCAGGACGAAATTAAATCACACACAAGAAGTTTGCCCGAAGTGATGATACAAAGGAAATGACAGCTGCCTCTGCAGCTATTTCCAAATTTGCCTTTCACTTATGCTCAAGAAGGCACGCCGTTTAGGCCAGCTTAGTTCATATTTGTTTTTTTAGGCAATGCTGCTGTATATTACTGCTCTCTGATGGCAGTGTAGAAAAAATCATCTGCTTGATGTCACCACACAGCTCATTTAACTGGCAATTAACACTCATTTAATTCAACTGCTGAAGCGTTCATTTGTCCTTTAAAGATTTACAGTAAAGCATCAACAAAATACAGACTCTGTGAAGTGGGAGAGAGCCTCATTTTAATTTACCTAATTAGAAAGGTTGGTAGTTTGATCCCTGGATGCTCCAGCCTGCATGCTAAATTATCTTTTCGCACATCCTGAACCCCAGCTTCTCCTGGTGCATTCATCGGAGTGTGAATGTTAGCAGCATTTAGCCAACGAGACATGTTGTCTAAAGCACTTTATAAGAATCACCTCATTTATCATATAGTGTTTGGTCATGCCTGAATGATTATTTTCAGTATTTATGTGTCTCAAAACACACCTTTGGGGTGTCACAATGCTTTTATAACCCACAAAATCCCAGATTACCACTCCTGTGTCAAACACACCCAACTCTATAAAAAGGCACCACAGGTCCGGAGAAAATGACATGAGTGCAGCAACCTAACAAGATCGTGCCACAGGAATGCAGGAGGCAGGGTGGACCACCACACAGAGCTGTTTGGGTGACTGAGTGCGACCTCCTCCACCAATTCAGCAACAGGTGTGGGCAGCACTGACTGAACAGTCACTGATTAACTTAAAATATTTATTATAAAGAAATGAGAAGCAATATACGAGCGGTCATTTTCACACAGCTCAAACTATACCAGTGAATTTACAAATAATAGTAAGGTGATGAGAGCAGAGAGGAGACACTCTGGGAACAACTCACAGCTGACCAAATCTGATTACAGGAATTGGGGAAGGAAATTAAAAAGAAGCCACAAAAGAGAAATGACTGTAAAAATCAAACAGGAAGTTAGATGACAATAACACCTGACACGAAGAGCAATGCTTGACAAGAAGCAAAAGGATACTGGGGAAGTCTGAATAGACAAAAATACAAAGACTCATAATAAACTTTACACACTATAAAAGCCAGAATACAAAGTAACAGGAGCTCAGGACTAAAGTGGAATACAAAACCCCTGGAAGAACAGTAAACAGCAGAAACCAGCTATAGCTTACATAAATCTAGAAACAATACAAGCCGCAGAAAGGAAAACATGAGCCTAAGACCATGAGACGAATATTTCAAAAAGTAAACAATGAAAACTTACAGCCAACAGAGAGACTGTAGGAATAAAAACCTCTGTAAATTTCCACTTATACAGAAATATGTTGAAATTTTGAGACACTTAACCTGAGATTTCAACTTAGCTTTGACTAGCAATATTTTATTTTTAGATATTTACAATGCATTGCTTTTAATAAATCTCCTGAGTGTATGAGAAAGCACACCCAGGTGAGGCAATGCTTACAGGCAGGCATTTAACAAGTTTACAAATGTTTACTTCAACATCTTTGGCAGGTTTTGTCCGTGAAAACTTTTTGTACAGTCAACATTTGCCTGTGGTTTGGTCTAATGTGGCTCTTGGATTTCTGTATGTCGTTTTGCTTTTTTAAAGGACATATTTATGACATATTTCTTACGTCATACTCTTTTTCCATACTGTATTTTATAATTGTATCCATCACTTTTTAATTGTTTTTAATTGGTTGCCATCATGTGATCTTTTGTTTCTGGTGCGTTTCTAACCAGAACTTCTGCATAACACCATGACGTCACATATCTTTTTTACTCAGTCCTCTCGACTGTGAGATTTTTTTTTCCTATGTGGAAACGAGAATTTTCTGACTGACGTGGCAATGTTTCACTTTCCCCATCATCCATTTTGAGATTAAGCTCAGGTGGTTGTTTTTTTTTCTCTTAGTCTTCATTTATCTCCTTTAATTCAAGCCTTAAAGTATTTTAATACATCTTCGAACATAGCGAGGCTCTGAGTTCTTTTTGTAGCTTCAATTTTAAAATCAAAAGTAAAATTTGATAGAACTCCAGCTTTAGCCACTAAAGTAAATTCAAATCAGGTAAATGATGACTAGATGACCTTGGTAAGAATGACTCTTTTCTCCAATTCTGTGTCTTAATTATAATTATTATGCTCCACAAATTCATCTTCCTCAGTCCACAGGCTTGATGTAGAAGCTCTGCTCTTTATTTACTCGCTGCTATCTCATCAACTTTTCTGAAAATTACTTTTTCATCTTAGTACATCTTTGTAGCTCCCACCAGAAATGCCAGCAGAGGAGGTGAGGAAGCAGCGCTGCTGCTGTTGTATTCTTTGGTCTCAGGTGTAACAACGATTTACATTAAATTCACAGCATGTGACAAATACACTTTTTTCCCCTTTTAATCTCACAGACAAATGGTGAAGGGCAGAATGTTTGATATTAAACAAGAATAATAGAACAATAAAAAGAAGACTAGATCCATATACACACTGAAACTTAAAGATGATAAGAACTGTGCGGGAAGTAACCGCAAGAGTGTGAAGCAGCTCTAACAACACCTGTGGTGTACAAGAACAACTTAATTGCTTGACAGATGTGTTTCAGCTTGTGGCTTTCATCCGGGTTATCATCATCATCAGTAACAGGATTAGGAATCAGTATTATATCAGCGGGACAGCTCTTGCTGCAAGATTCAAGGTCAGCTGTTTGGTGTTTGGCTCTAGACAAAGGAAAGAAGTGAAGGAAACCTGGTGGATAGTCAGCGCGATGAAGAGAGTACTGGGAGGCTGTACTCTCTTCATCGGGGCCAAGCAAAGGGGCCAAGCAAAGAGAGGTGGCGACAGTCGTCCGTCTTAAACTTCCTCCATCTAACCACCGCCTTCTGATTAAGCATCCTGTTGTAAGATAAGATGTAGTCCACCAGTGCACCTTCCTCTTATGCCGCCCCATGTCTGAAGTACACCCTGTTCTTGCAGAGGAGCACTTTTCTGATGTAGCTTACACATTTTGGCACTGTCAAAAAATACAAAACAAAACAAAAAACATTTATTTTGGGGTTTTATTAGACGGCTTTTTGCGGACTTGGGAAATGTATTGTAGTAGACTATATCATTATAATTTATAGTAGGGGAGACCGGAGATCGTTGTAACATTTCTGACATTTCTGTCTGTAAATTGGAGCTCTTTTAAGGTAGTGGATTCAAAATGTAATGCAAAGCATTTACATGTCTCTGCTATTAAATAGTGCAGCTATTTTCTCTGCAGCACAATTACCCATTGGATGGTATGGTCTGAAACACAAAGAGTGAAATGTTACAATTAACCCCATAGTCTGGGTTAGTTGTAACATATCCTGGGGTGAAATGTAACACAATGAAATAAGGGTACTGACAAAACATTAACATGTAATCTTTTTTATTCAACACATGAATGCACTTAGAGCCATTTATGTAGCTGTGTGTGTGTGACAGAATGCAGAAATCTAGCTTTTGAACATATTCCAACCCCCAAAAAAAGACAAATGATGGAATTTTCTGCAACTGAATATTTCATTAATTTTGGTTGGTCTTCCTTGAGTTTGGCCTCATTGGCTCAGTGGGCATTATAACCTACAACTCTTGCACCAAGTTTTCAACATAACAATGAAGCTAAAAAATGTAGTTGTGCACCAGCATCATTCCATGACTTTTTATCATGGCTGACCTTGGTGTGGTTTGCAAAGTGCTTCAGAAAGATGAGGAAATCTGTTTCTTGCACCCATCCTGATTTATTTCCACTACCAATACTTCCTACTGGTCCATCTCTGACACAGTGGTCTGCATAATGTATGTGTGGGAACACAAACAGTGGAGGAATTGTGTTGCCAATGGCATTAACCACATATACAAAGGTGACCAGTGAGCCTCTCTCTGCTGATGTCGTTGCCCCAACTTGTTTAATATAAGTTAAAGTAATAGTGTGGTAGGTGTAACATCTGCATTATTGTTACAACTAACCCAGACTGTTGCTGTTACAACTGACCCAGACTCCTATAGCCATGAACTAGCTAAGATTACAGCCAACGGCTAAAACATTAGCACTAAAGACCTACACAGAATATATCCCATAGACATACAAATAACATAATTTAAGTTTGATGAGTTTAACTGCAAAGCAGATAATGCTATTAGAAATTGAAATAAAGTAGAAAAACTTACTTTTTGGCATACAAATTACCTTTTTTCGTGTTAAATTGTCTGTGTTTGACAAAATGTGCTGATTTTTCACATGTGATAGCAGAACTGAATTGGGCATGCACAGGATGAGTCACATCATTTGAAACTTAGCCCTGATTGGAGAAATTGGAAGTGTTACAACTGACCCACGTTACAACTATCCCCGGTCTCCCCTATTATTCATTTGTTATTTATTCAAAAGTCTGCATTCATTCATTCATTACGTCGCAGCGATATCACTGAAGTTTAAGTGCCCAATGAAAGACAATAAACTAATTTGATCTTATCTTTGGCACTGACTTGCAGCGTTAAAATGTATTTACACATTATATAAAATCCATTTGCTGTGTGCCTTTTCATCGGAAGGTCGTTAGAATGTGTTGGAACTATTTGCCACGTTTGCTTATATAAACCGGGTTAGCATATAAATGGACCTCGTGGCTTGAGACCCTCAGTGTGCTGCTCACCGCCGCACACGTCGCTGCGTCTCTGTGTTGCGCGCAGTTAGTCGGACTGTAGTACGTGGCTGCAGACCGCCGGGCACCTGCTATGCATTGTAGATGGACTTCTAAATTGTGACTGTTTTTCTGAAGGAACATTACTGAAGGTTCTTTATTAAAACTATGTAAACAGTTAGATGCCTGAGCGCCGCACTCTACGCTGAGGACCTCTGTCGCGTCTCCTCTACTATTGACTCTTTTTCCATCAGTGGAGCCGGACACCACAGAGGTAGGTTTTCCTTTTATACATATTTTACTTTTACCTCAGTGCCAAGAAAAAGCAAGGGGCTTGGGGGATAGCATCCCCTGTATCTGTTTCTTTCGATGTGCTTAAGAAAAACGATTAAAAATAAAAAATTAAAAAAATTAAAAAGCAGTTTGTTAAACTTATTCAAACGTGAGCTTTTCAGAAGCCTTCAAACACTGAATCAAATGATTCAGTACAAACTCTTTACCTTTCTATTCATCGATCTCGTTATTAAAGTTGGTGGTGCGATTTAAAAGGACCTGGTTGCTGCTTTATTTATTTTTATGTATATATAAATCGAGCTGCAGCAGGCTTTGTGTGCGTGGTCTCAGATGATGAATTTAGGACCGTCAGAGAGAATTTTTCGTGCTTTTGGTGTGTGTTCAGTACCGGAGAGTTAAGAGGAAAAAACACGGAATGCGAAGTTACATGGTGGCTTTAAGCAGTTAAACTATGAGCCTTTGCATGCAAAGAATAACAGTCTTGTTGATCTGATACGTGGAGGTTCGTGGAGGTTCTTGCATTCACTGGCTCACCTCTTAAAAATAATAAGCACAGACGTACCACAGGATCTGAAGGTGTTCGATGTCACATCAGCACCTCCAGTTTGCTGGTTTGGAGTGCAGGTAGGACCTCATGCATAAATGAACTGCCGATAACTGCAGACATGCAACGGCTCCAAAAAAAAGAAAAGAAAAAAGAAGCCTGTGTGGCGCTGACATTTGCAAAGACTGAAATATGAAAGCACAGATTGCCAAAAACAAACAAAATTACTGAGGCTTCCAGACAGCATCAGTCTGGGTAAAGATGTCAGGGGACCAGTTTTAGTTAAGTACCAGAATTATTCTTCATTCTAAAAATCGAATGTCAGACCTAATGTAGCCAAACCACCTCAAGTTTTGCTGCTTCAGACTGAACAAGTTAGTCTTTCGTCCCCTTCACTCAGTGTGTTCTGTGTCACTGTTCCCATGCTAGCTTCTGCTGTACATCTCTCCAAGCAGTACTTCTGGTGTGCTGTTTTTTGTCCTTCTCCACAATCTATAGTGTAGTTGCCAATTCTGGTACTTAAAACTGTCCAGCAAACTGCATTCACAGTATATTATGTACTCAAGAAACGCAAGTGCATGCATACTTTCAAGACTTTGGCGTGTTAGAATGATTGGATGATGACTCGGACTGAGCAGCACCTCTTCACAACTGAAGGGCAAAACTTCTAAATCAGGCAATTACCCGCTTCCCTCGTGTCTGTAGCACAGTGGTGCTCAGTCTTTTTCTGTTAAGTTCCACTCTTGAAGAAGAGATTTGACAAATTCATTCTTCAGTAGTTTCCTTTTAGATCTAGATTTCTCTGTGAGCCTTGTGCTTTTTCAAAAGGAGAAAAATGAAATATAAACTGACTTTGGCAGAATTGTAACAGCAAGTGTCCTTTATTGAGAGTTCAAGGCGTATTTCTGTAGCAGTCGTGGGCTGCGAGGATGGTGTTTTTCACTGAACATTAACAGGTCAGCAGGGTCGGTGCCTGCTGAGGTCATTCTCAGTGTTGAGCCTTGAGCTGCACATTCACAGATACGAGATGTGGGACACATAAGCAGAATGCCTACAGTACTCTGTCCTATGTGTGGACACCCCCTCTCCACACCAAATCAGACTTCAGTACAGCACCTGAACCTCAGCCTGAGGATGGACTCAGATGTTGTCTGTATGACCTGCTCCTCCTCAGCAGAAGTAAGACCAGCAGCTGCATTAAATGGATCTTGGGGAGAATTTTTGAAATGATGCTCTCAAGGAAACGATTTGTTCTCTAAGGCGTGCAATCACTGATCGCTCTGAAATCACTGGTATTAGCAAATTCACTAACATGCTCACAGGAATCAGCATTCCCTTTATCAAGGCGACTTGATGAAGGGAATGCTGAATACATAAATATCAAGTTTTTGAGTGAATGCACTGATCTTGTCTGATCCAGTTGAACAAAAGAGGCTTTGTCACATGTCATGTTTTTTTGGCTTCTTTTTCTTCTTCATTTTTGCAGATGATTAATTAATTCCTTATTTCTTGTTTGTCTCCGAAGCGTTGCCCATTTTTTCTTTTCATCGCTGTCAAATATCTTTTTATTCTGTCTGCTTTTCATTCATGGTGTGAATGTCTTTGTTTTGATAAGTAAATTATTCAGAAGTTAAATATTAGTGTCGTACAACTGCAGCTTCACTTGTCATGCCTCTGAGAATCTAGTGTGATAGTTGTAACACACGACACTTTGTTTATCCATAGTCATATCAGAAAGAACATGTCATCTATTTCCTGCACCTCTCAGCACTTTGTATTGCTGCTGTGCACAGTGGCCTACAGAGATACAATGTGAATGATGTTCAGTTCAGTAGAGACCTGATATGATGAGGACAGGTGCAATTCCTTAATATCTCATCGGAAACAAAAAGGCAATTTTTTTTTTTCCAGTGTCAACGTCTTGCTTGTAGTTGACAAACCTAAACATCCTGCACACGTGTGGCTTAATCTGTGGTAGGCTGTGATTATCTTGTCATGATGGCTGCATGACTGACAGGTCCCTCCTTCACAAAGGACTGGAATGTCTTGTATTTAAATCAGGTGTGTGAAACATACAGCTCAGACAACAGAACTCGCCCAACGGTTCTGCTTTGCAATTGCAAATAAGGAGGAAATCAATTCCGGTCTTTTAACTGTTTTTCTGTCAGTTTTTCCAGTATTCTTACCGACATTAACATTTTTTTCTGGAACATTTTCAGTTAACATTTTTGTGTAATTTTACTCATTTAATACTTAAAGTCTAAGTTCCAAGAGCTGTCATGATGGGTTTCTTTGATTTGCTACAGTAGCAGGAAAAACGGATGTACTGTCAAAATTGCAATTGTTTGCTAAAAAGAAAAGAAGTCAGGGAAAGGTTACCTTTGCAGGAAAGAACATAAATGCAGGCTCGTAAAGCTGCTGTCTTACTGGGGAGGCTGGTCTACTGAGTGGCAGCTGGTGATTCAAAAAATTGAGGATAAAAGGAAAACCAGTGGCACCGTGTTATTTTACACTATTTAGCTGTTTATCTCTACTTCCCTCTGGTTAACTTAAAGTGGAATGATGGCCTCTTAAAAATGGTCGCTGCGGGCTGTGGAGGGAAATGAACTGCACGTATCATGTTTGCCTATAAGCCTGTCAGCTTCCAGTCGGCTTCGAGAGGAATACTGATGTGCATTTTAGGAGAACCTGCAGCACAATACTAATACTCCAGACAGTTAATTAGTAACGAATTACCAAGATACTCGTTGCCATGTTTTGTTAGTTACTGATGAGGTCATCAATAACAGCACAGTAATTATGGCAGCAGATTGAGGGGAAAACGTATATCAGGAATGATATTCTTGACTTTAGTCAACAGATCAGACCTTTAAATGAAAGCGTCCCATCTTCCTGATGACAGCTGCTGTGCAACAAATGTTTAAACTGTAACATTACTGTGTGTCTCTGAGTGCTGCTGACTGATCCTTCCTGTTTCCACTAATTAAGTTATGAATAATTAATTAAGTTTGTGCCAATGGCAGAAATGCTTGTGCTACCTGAAGTTATGAAAAAAAGAACCGTGTTGTGAGTTCTTCCTCCTTCTTTAGAGTTACACTGATTTGACATGTTGGGAGATTATCGTCACAGCTGCTGTGGGTCCTGTTGCATGCAATGTTGTGAGCGCAGGATAGACCTAAAGGCCTTCTCTCTTCTTTGGATCTTTTAAGGCCAGAAGAAGTCCAGCCAGTGAGGCATTAACACAGAGAAAAACATCCTCCGTGCTGTAGCCCATGCAGTAGTCGTTACCACGATCAAGTGCCAGGTGAGTAAATCTTTTAAAGCTGAGGCAGCGAAGCCCATTGTGCCAGCAAAGCTCTCCATCTGTTCTTGCCACGCTCCCCAGTCAAAATCCATTGTCTCCATTAGCTTAACTGTTTGAGCTGCTACAAGAAGCTAACTCATGCATTGGATTTTCACTTTGCCTGTAGCAGAAAACACTTCACAGATGATACCATCTCCCCAGCACTGCACTTTTTTTGAAGCACCCTGTTGCATATGCCAGACTGCTTTTTTTGTTCTTGTTTTTAATATAATCCCTCCACATGCTCCTTCTAGAAAATGAGTCCAGCTGAAGGTTAATCCTTCAGTAATTAAGTGGCATTACTCCTTTTATGAGAAGGAGCGCAACAAATTAAAATAAATTTGACCCAATGGTAAGCACTGCAGCAAGGCTGTGTTGGCTCATCATTGTCTTTTTTCAACAAACCTGCTAGCTCCCATGCTAACCAATATATTTTGTAATTCTGCCTAAACGCAGTGATTCTAATCTTACTCACAGTAACTCTGACATTTCCTGCTATAAAGGTGGAGTGAACAGGCTTGTGAATTGGTGTGATGAGCTTCATTTACATATTTGTTTCTGAAAGAGTGAAGACACAATGTTACAGCTGAAGATCAGAGCTCTGTTGCTGTTCATGGCTGTGGCGTTAGTCGAGGCATTGTAGTCGATGTCAGTACTACCTGTTTGTGTGAGAATCAGTCAGCATCTCCATTTTCTCCAAGGACTCTGGAGACCAAAGTTTATTGTGCCTGCAGGATGATCACTTTGATTTTTTAGGATATCGGTATTAGTTTGAAGCTCATACTTTTTATCTTGTTAAATTTGTGTAACATATTATTGTGACTGAACCCTGCTCATAAATTCAGGAAAAAGATACATGAGCACCTTGCATAAGCAGAGAGGACCACACAAGCATATTCTACAATGGAAGGATTCATCAGGCTCACACTCTGAAAGAGTGGCTCACACTTTAACTTGCGAGAGTGCAACTCTGGGTGGAAAAGCATGTTGTGACATTGCATAAACTTATTGAAATGTGTTGCCATCAAAGTTCAATGTCTTCCAACAAAATATTAGTATGTGACTTTTCTGGCTGAGCAGAGATTTTTCAGTGATACATTATAAAGCTTTTTACTTTATACCTTAAAAGCTGTTCTGTTGCTTAACGGGTTTATACCAGTGGTGAACACTTGTAGATTATATTAGATTCCCAGTGCAGGGTTAATATTGCATTCTAGTTGTTGTTTTGACACTTCAAGGGAACTCCTCATCATTTCACTCGTGCTTGGCCAATAGCATGTTAGCATGGACATAAGTAAAGGACAATAAGCTGACATTGGAGTTCCTTTTCTCTAATCTTTCCTCTCTTGCCTGTCCTCTAGGAATCACTGTTGAGGCATTTTAACTGGAATTTTAATAATGAATTCTTTGCAAAAATAGAGCGAAAATCCATAAAAGTTAGACGGCTCAAAGGTTGGAAAGAAAAGTCTGTTTAATGCAGCAATGCGAGTGGTCTGTTTTGTTGTTGTCGTTTACCACAACCTCAATTCAAAAAGTTGCGATTCTGTGTAAAATATTTAAAAAATTAAAAACTGAATGAAAAACAATAAAACACCAAAAATGCTTCAGATGTTTAAACTGCAACATTTTACTATTTCATGAAAAGCTTATTTTAAATTTGATGGCAACAATTCCTTGCTGCTGATGGGAGCAGCGAATAGCTGGACACAGGTCAGTAACATGACCGACTATAAAAAGAGCATCCAGGAGATGTTTTAAAGAAGTAAAGATGAGCAGATGCTTACCAATCTGCAGAGAACTATGTGCAAATTGTGGATCAATTGCAAAAACTTTGAACATGTCATCATCTACAGTACATTACAACAAACATCTTAAAATTGTACATTTCCCCCGTTTAAACGTTCTACGTCCTTCAATGCGTCAAATACGGGTTTATGAGATTTGCAAATCACTGCATTCCATTTTCATGTACACATCATCCCAACTTGTTCAGAGTCGTGTTTGCACTTGGACAACGAAAAAGGCTGCAAGATGCATCATGAATGCATTGCCTTTGCAGGATTTTGATTTTACTGATTTCTTGTTCCTTATCTGAAGCATTTATGTGCCTACAATGCAGAGCTAAAAACAACTCAGAAGCAGCCCAGCTAGAAGTACCACCCTTTCTATTCCTTGCATTTTCCTCCTTTTTTATCCAACATTCAGTCTCTGCATCAATTCAACAACGAACAATTCAGTCAGAGACGGGTGCACTAGTGGATGGTAGTGCAGTGTCAATCTCAAGCTCTCCTATATGAAACTGAGTCACCCATTTATCTTTTATAATGTGAAAACGTTCAGCATAAACTAGAATATGTGGGACCAGTGACAGGGATTGAAATACATTTCCATGGGGTTTTACCAGATGCTTAAAATGGAAGCGATAT
This sequence comes from Oreochromis niloticus, assembly GCF_001858045.2. Lineage (NCBI taxonomy): Eukaryota > Metazoa > Chordata > Actinopteri > Cichliformes > Cichlidae > Oreochromis > Oreochromis niloticus. Next base: position 7,236,804 of record NC_031977.2, on the reverse strand, counting down.
AGCAACTCTAGTGTAGAGCTGCAAATGTAGCCAATCCTTGCAACTTACGTATGATCCGAAAGAGCGAGAACGAGATGAAAGAATGAAAGTAGAGCTCGGCAGTTCTTTGGAGACACAGTTTTCAAACTCAGAACTGAACAAACAAATCTCCTTTTGACACAATCCTTAAAAGTTTAAACAATCTCTAAATATAAATGAGAAAGAAACACAAAACATATTAAATATAATGTTGAATGTACTTATTGAATAGAATTTAAGACAGGGAAGACAAAAGACTGCAAACGTTATGTAATCCCAAAAAGAAACTCATTATAAAACACTCTCCAGTTTGAAAACAGGCAGAATGAAGTGGTGAATGGAGTGAACTGCTGTGTTTCTCAGTAAGCAAAGGGATTTTGTGCATTTTGTGTTATATACCCATTTCAAGCATACATACAAACAGCAGCTTTGACAGCCTCTATAGACAGCATATGTGAATAAACAGTAATTGCTGGATGTAACTCCAGTCCTGTGAGTTTGTAGCTTGTATGTGCACTGCCCTCAAACAGGCTTCACAACAGTAAGTGAAGCCCCAGTTTGGTACCACACGAGCTGTATCAGGAGAATATGACAGGATTTGGCTCTTATTTCATTTCCAGTGCTGTGGTAGAGAAAACCAAAATTTCATTATTACAAATTAAACATGGCATGAATGTGCACAACCTGTTGGAATACAACCAGACACACACACCCACAAACAGACAGTAAACGACACAACGTGTGTTAATCTGATTTTCCTATTTATTTAAAGGATAACCTGCCACTATTTTCCACTTTGTGTGACACCCTTTGTGACTGTATCCCAAACTATTGCATGAATGACTGTAAAATAGAGGATTTCAAATTTCAAATGCAACTCTAAAAAAATCCAAGACAAAACAAAATCCACATCAAGCCCTCATGAAGATCCACATAGATTTACATACAAATTAGTGAAATATCACTGCCGGGTATACAACTGCATACATATTTCATTTAATCTGCCACGGCTACTTGTACAGTAACCCAGCAGCTGCTCCAAGACTCTCAGTGAGTAGCTTAAGGGTTTACTATTTTCTGGGAGACACAATCATCACAGTGTCTGTCATTGAGTGTGAGAGGAAAGCAAATCAAATTAGGAAATGTTGTATTACTGCACTGCATTGATACAACCTTTGTATGCATTGATATATGTATATACATTTATTTATTGATTTATAAACTCTATAATCCTCTGGTTTACATATTAATTTTGCACCTGCCCATATTTACTTATGGTGCTCCAGGCTGACAGCAGCTTGCCTTTCCTCGTTCCTCTGAATAGCTTTCACAAAAAAACAGATACCACTTTGTTTGAATGATGGCCTGATTTATTTTAAAATACATACACCAAATATTCACCAAATATATTATAAGTTTTCTTATTTCAGAGTTAGCACAGTTCTGAGGATGATGTCAACGTGTGTCTATATGTATATGCTCAGTTTCAAAGGTCAAATTTGTGATGATTCATCATGGGGGAAAAAACAAAAGAAAGGTTTTTTTTGATCACGGTGACATTTATCTTTGCTGCCCACCTATTAAATTCCTTCACTCTCCACTTCATATATTACAAGAGCTACAACTGCAAGGCTGTAATTCTACTTCCTTCTGAGTTTGACATTTCTAACTTCCAGAGGGAGAGCTTGAATTAGTCCGTCTTAGCTCCATGCCTTTAGGTGGACACCTGTGTTGGCAAACACTATGAATATTAATGAGAAGAAGCGTGATACTAAATTTGTGTTTTCAGAGAACACTAGAGAACAGGAGGCTATGACAGAACTGATCAAAGAGAGTCTTTCTCTCACATAACTTAACTTGTAACCTAACTTGTAGCCACTGTGACGCTTTGAACCCATCAGTACGGTTTGTCCAATTCAATGTCCAGGCCTTCATTTAGTGCTTGATTGATTATCAGCCTTTTGTAACGACTGTAGCTTGTGATCTGGCTGCTGCCCCACCTGAAGGAGGAATGTGGAAAAGGAGAATACAGGAAAATATGCTGAGAAAGAAAAACAATCTGTCTTAGATAACGCTGCACATTCTGAAAACGATGCGATACGCATTGCAATGATCATTATTTATTCATCATGGGTTGGGGAGCTAATGTTACTCTCCTGAGAATGCACTTTGTAGTATGTGTGGGTGCAAGGAGAAGACTCCAGACTGTTCAGCCGGTTAAGCTGAAACCCTGATTCAATCACTAATCACTCAGTTAAATCAGTCACTTATGTGTTTTCTTTAAATTCCATGAGATTGAATTTGCTGCTTTGACAGATGGCTAACATTTTCATTTTAATTATGTTTTCAGTGAGACCAGGCATGTTGTTCATTCAAAGTTAATCAAGATGTTCTCCTGCGAAATAAAATCAGAGTCAGATATCCAAGACAACATTTATTACAACCAAGTCGCTGTTTACATGACATCATTTTTAACACCTGACAGGGGATTTCTTTAAATCACCCTGCCGTTCTTTGTTCAGCTGAGACACCTGAGTTAGAAAACACAAACACTGCAGATTTTCTTTAACTCGCGAGGGCAGCCATGGAACGCAGGATCTGCGTCTCATCTCTGTCTGCGTTTTTTATTTATACAGTTCTGTGTCTCTCTGTGTGTGTGTGTGTGTGTGTGTGTAACAACGTCACTCAGAGCAGCGGGTTTTTCCCTTCTCTACTCGTAAAAGAGCTGAGGTTTCACTTCTCTATATCTAAATGTTCTCTGAAGACAGGAAGCGGTTAGTAGCTGCACACAAGTTACTAGGTGAAAAGTCACGTAGACATGTGCTTAATGATAAATTAAGGAATACATTTCATGGAGCTGATCACATATATGTTCAATAATATTTTAACAACACCCATCAGTCCAAAACCCCTCCGTGGTCCTTTAAAATGGCCTGTATTTGTATAGCGCATTACTTAGTCCCTAAGGACCCCAAAGCGCTTTACACATTCAGTCATTCACACACTGTTGATGGCAAGCTACATTGTAGCCACAGCCACCCTGCACTGTAAAATCTAATTAGTTCCCAGAACTCAAAAAATTATGGAAACTCGTTGCCTCAAAAAAATTGAGTAAAGCTTAGCTAAAAATGACTAAGTTAGGACAACTTATTTACTTTGAGTACTCTGTACAAGCTCATTTGTTCCCAGAACTCCAAAAAATTGGATCAAGTTTACGTAAGATGACCAAGTTAGGGCAACTTACTCATTTTGAGTACACGGTACAGCCTTGTTAGTTCCCAGAACTCAAAAAAATTATGGAAACTCGTTGCCTCAAAAAAACTAAGTAAAGCTTACTTAAGATGACTGTTAGGACAACTTATACATTGCAAGTCTGCAGTATTAACAATAACTTGATATTTCTGACTGTACAATACTAATTGTTTACCTACTGACAAACATGTTAAGTTCAACTAAATGAAAAAACAATTTGTGGTAACCTGAATATGATTAAAAATAATTAACAACACTTTTTGTAATGATGTTAAAATGAGCCCAACTTTTTATTTTCAAACACGACAAAGTATAACAGCCAACATGGACATGTTCTGCTGAACAACAAACAATTATATTGCCATCACTGTTATAATCTTACAATGAAACAAAGTCACAGATGTAATTATTCTGAAAATAAGTTTAGGCCTACCACAGTTTGTTTTGTACTTACATTACTTATATAATCAAAATAAAATATTTATTGTTCTGTCACACGTGCAGTCTCTAATTTAAACAACACATTTGTTTTCCATTCCAACACATGAGCTGGAATGTTGTATTATTTTAAGGATGCTTGTTTCCAGTCCAGGCATTACTGCCTGAATGACTGTCATGGATCGAGGTGATCCAAATGTAGGTGCAGAAGAAAGTCTTTAACTTCCCTTAAGTACAGTGGCAGTGGATGTGGGTTGAAGATGCAATGAGCTTGAACCTGCAGGCGACCATCTTCACTGACCACACCATCTGTGACGGAGGGCTCATCTCTCCTGTTGTCCTGCAAGCAAACAATCATATTTTTTGGAACATGAACTTAATTGCTTTCTTAAAACATTTTTTTCTGCATTTGGTATAGAACAGACTCCAATTTAGACAATCTCAGGCTCCCTCCCAACCGGAGAGGTGACATTCAATGTCCCAAATTGTCAGTCTGCATAGCCCTGACCACCACCCAACACACAATAATGTCATGAAAGCATCATTTTAAAAAAGGGCTATGCAAACATGGCCAATAACTTTCATTCTAATGATGTGCAAAATGATTTTGGGCACAAAACAGATTTTGCTGTTAGAAAACTTGCAGACTTCACTATATACAGTGTAGACCCTCTAAACTAAGTTTGGGGGATGTGATCTTTCAAGAAATGCAGACCAAACTGTTGTTGGTTGTTTACCTACACAGCATGTCTTGTAGAATTAACTGTGGTCACCAGCAACAGCATAGTGCAGTCATATCTCAAGTCTAATAACAGAAGACAGGAAAAGATCAGTAAAGAAACAACTTCCCCAAACCAAAGCACAAATAAAACAATAAGTAAAACAGGCTGATCTAAAGTATGATTAAAGTTCAGCCTGATTAATATAAATGTCACTGACAGTTGCTAATATATTGGAAAACCAAAATACTTCCCACTGAGTTGATGTCTTTCTGTCCAACAGCAGGAGTGCTGGTCCCATCGGCCTCAAAGACAGTAAGAAGCAAGCAGAGGGAGAAAAAACAGAACATTTTTCAGAAACTGATTTGATCCTTAATGGCTGTGCAATCATTGTAACATAGAGTTTGCTTATGTTGTTAAATAAAGGCTAGATTTGACATTAATAGACGCAACAGATGTTCTAAAGCTGCCACAAAGCATGAAAAAAAAATAGACGTCTCCGAAAACGTCGGAGCATTTTTGCAAATATGTGATGTCTTGATAAATCGAGCAGATATTTGAAATTTACACAGCTACATTCTCGCCTGAAAATATCTTAAAAGTTTATTTTGTGACCCAGAAAAAGTTTTTCAGCGGCGCTCCTCCACCATTGCCGCGCTTACAAGTACGCACAGGCTCCGACAACCGTGGCCAACAAATGCGATCCTCCTTTTCCCCAGACTACCCTTTCTGGGTCACAAAATAACCTTTTAAGATATTTTCAGGCGACAATGTAGCTGTGTAATGCTCAAATATCTACTTAATTTATCAAAATATCACATATTTGCAAAAGTGCTTCCACGTTTTCGGAGAGCTCTGTTATCCACCCCCCACATCCCACACCTACCCCACCCCACCCCTAACGGCTGCACCTCCCGAAGAATTTTGTCTGAGCTGTTATCTCACTTATTTATTTCAAACAATCAACAGAAAATTTCACCACATAGTTTTATGTAAGGTTTTTAAGACTGTGGTGTTAATTTTTAAGTAACATGAGCCCAGCGGCAGCAGCAACGCTAGGCTAACACTAACTAGCTAGCAAGATTTTAAACCTGGTGCTAAACTAAGAGAAGCCACAAAATCAGTTTGAATAAGAGTAAATATTTACTCACCAAGTCAGTGTATCAGGTAAAGATCCACAGCAATGACAACAATAATATCTTGAGCTGACGCTTCTCCAGGGGTCCGTTCTTTGTACCTCGCTAAGTAAGTTAGCTGGATTTGATTGTTGACGATTTCGCGTGATCTTGGATCGTGCGGTTCTCCGAAGCTCATCCGGGACTTGCTTTCATAGCAACAGATCCGTAAGCGTAAACCTGCTTGGGAGCAGGCTTACTTTATGTAAACAGGATTAGATCGCGGGCACAGGTATGTCCGCTTCATTTATACGAAAGCAACAGCGATATTTCTCCACTGTTTTTCCATAAATAAATATTATCAATGTAACTAAAGATAATGCAGTATTTGATTCTTTTATTGATTTCATACAGATACATACAGGTCATTTCCTAAAAAAAGGGAAATGTACTATTAATCATTCTATTTCATGTATTTGATTATGTCAGATGTAATTCATATTTTAGAGTAGTAATAGTAAATTACTTCGTGTAATCAAGATGAGAGACCACGGCTATAAAAGCGATAAATAATTAAATAAAACTCTCCCAACTTACTGTGCATGCTTCAGTCACCCCTTGCATGGGAACAGGTAGAAGTGATGGAGTGTTATGTAAAACTACACACAAAAAACCCCACAATGTCAATAAATGTCACAGTACAAAAAGCATTCTAAGTAAGGCAACAACCAAATATTTTACACTGTCCAAATAGAATTATGAGCTCATTTACCAGTTATGAAGGTGCTGCTGCTACTGCACCCCGGCTGCTGGTCTAAGGAAGAGCTGCCCCCAGGGATGCCCTCAACAATGGGTCTGGTGGCATTCAACCCTAGGGCCAGCTCCTCTGCCGGGGTGTGACGAGGGGGTGCAGGACCACCACCTGTCTTTATTTGCTCGGCCCTTTTGTTGGTTGCTGTTATAAACAAACAAACAGATTATTTCAATTATTTCAATTTCAATATATTTATCACTTAGCAATATAAGTGATAAATATTACCATTCTGTAGAATATTCTTATATTTCACTTTTACTTGTTCCCATGTTCTAGTGGGACCTGTTGTGGCTCTAATGTGAAAGAGGATATAATGTAATATAATATAATAAATTACTTACGAGTTTAATTTGTCAGCAACTTTCTGCCAGCCCTCTCTCCTTGCTTTTGCAGCCTTTGCAGTGTTCCCTTGCGTTTTAATTAAACTCTGAAACTCCTGAAATCCCTCAATCAAGAGTTCTTGCTCTGCTGCCGAAAAATACTGAGCGCGCTCCTTCGACATCTTCGCCGACCAATCAAAGGGTTGCCGATCAATGTTTCTACTATCGATGCGTAGCCCCTTTTAAGCCACCCAGTGATCTCACATTACTTCATCCAGCTGTACTAATCGTCAACAACAGGTGTGTTCGGAGAACCGGAATAGCGAGCTCAAAGTTGGCGCGATGATTTGATCTTGGATGTAGTAAGCGAGGTACGAAGAACAGACCCCAGGTTTGCTCAACATATTCCATAAAAAATGCACCATGAACATGCGGACTGATCCGAGAGGGAGGAGGACGGTAGTCACGTGGCATTTTCAAAACACATCTTTCATCCTTCCGCACTGAGAAGCAAAACTTCCAGCTTACTTAGTTTTTCTAAGTTAAGACAACTCAAATAAATGGAGTTTATCAGCGTATTTGCATAAAAAGTACTGGTAACTTATTTAAATTGAGTTCTAATAACAAATTGATAAAAATTGAGTTCAGCCTATTTAATATAACACAATATTACATTTTACAGTGTGGGACGCACTGACAGGCTGCTGGACACTGGCGCCACCGCCTGACCACCACCAGTAGGTAACGGGTGAAGTGTCTTGCCCAAGGACACAACGACCGAGACTGTCGGAGCCGTGGCTCGAACCGGCAACCTTCCGATTACAAGACGAACTGCCAACTCTTGAGCCACAATCGCCCCAAATTTGTTCCAAATTTGCATGTGGAGTGTTCAGTTACATTTATGAGTTCAGCTTATTCTCAAACAGACTTTAAGAATATTGTTGTTCCTTCTCTTTTGTTCTTCTGATCAGTTTTGCCGGCTTTTGTTCCCCTGACTGGACTGATTCAAATGAATCATCTAAAAAACGCATAATGACATTAAAAGAAAATTCTTAGGAAAGACAGCATTCACTGTCGGTCTATTAAAACAGAAGAATCCATTTGAAAGACATGTTGATGAAAACGGCCGTATGCGCAAACCCAAAACAGCAAAAATACATTTTGTGGCCATCAGCTTCCAAAGGTGCACACTGTGTGTGTTAAAAAAAGATTCTGCTAACAATTACATTTTGTATTACAGATTTTTAAATAGACATAAGCGCTACACTCCTTGGCTCCTGTTTCCTTCCTCTTGTCTGCTTCTTCTAAGTGAGGATGTGCAGGCTGCATCCTACATGGGGCGATCATGGCTCAAGAGTTGGGAGCTCGCTTTGTAATCGGAAGATTGCCGGTTCGAGCCCCGGCTTCGACAGTCTCGGTCGTTGTGTCCTTGGGCAAGACACTTCACCCGTTACCTACTGGTGGTGGTCAGAGGGCCCGGTGGCGCCAGTGTCCGGCAGCCTCGCCTCTGTCAGTGCGCCCCAGGGTGGCTGTGGGTACAACGTAGCTCGCCATCACCAGTGTGTGAATGTGTGTGTGAATGGGTGGATGACTGGATGTGTAAAGCGCTTTGGGGTCCTTAGGGTCTAGTAAAGCACTATACAAATACAGGCCATTTACCATTACTGTAGGTCAAACACTAACATTGACACTGCTGTGTCACAGAACTGCGTCACAAAGCAAAAACACCACTTTAACAACCCTTTTTTCACTTTGCCATTAATTGGTTTCACATTCAAAAGGCAAGTGTTTCACTGCCCACACCCAGGTATTACAGAGATGCCTGCGTTATTGGACCACCTTTGTATGACTCTACAGTATGAACACACCTTACCTATAATTTTACAAGATGTTATTATGGAAAAAATAAAGGCTGTTGTAATTATTTTAGATGCTGTGCAATTACAGGTAACACTTAATCAGTAACAGTTTTTTTCAGAGGCGCTTCTTCCTCGATGCAAATTATTTCTGTTTGAGGTGCTCTTTGGAAGGGGTACAAACAGCTTAATCAACAAAGAACTCAGAGGCGCGCTCTCTTTAAAAAGAAAATTTACAATATCTTCATTCTCATGGTGCAGTAATGTTTAACCTACAAAACTTCAATGCGATTTGGTACACAGGCCTTTTATCAAGAAGTTACAGCGCTGCAAAATTATGCTGTTAATCACCATCAACATCATTGGTCTCTAACATGGGCCGTGCAGAATGGCTCTAGTAGACAACCTGTCATCACAAGAAGACACGAATATTATGGCACTGTATCAAAAATGTGTTCAAAACTAACACTTACTGAATGGTTGCAGCAGATGGCCCTGCCCCTCCCTGAACGTGGTTCTGCTGGAGGTTTCTTCCTGTTCAAAGGGAGTTTTTCCTTCCCACTGTCGCCAAAGTGCTTGCTCATAGGGGGTCATATGATTGTTGGGTTTTTCGCTGTATGTATTATTGTAGGGTCTACCTTGCAATGTTAAGCCCCTAGAGGCGACTGTTGTTGTGATTTGATGCTGTATAAATAAAATTCAATGAACTGAGATCACATTTTAATACTTACATGAAAAGTCTGAAAAGTCAGAACATTCAACCACTAAAACACAATTTTCTGTTAAGCAAAAATAAATAATGGCAATGGCGATCTTAATCCCCAAAAAATTAATGATACAGTATTTTTCTGTTTGTTTGTTTTTTATTTGTAAATTTGAAAATTCAGGGATAAAAGCAATTCTTATATTATTACTGTTGTCACGATGATGTTGTGCTGCAGTAAGGGCCGTTAGGACCCAATATGCAGGACCCCAGAAGCAGATCCAGCTTTACTGCTGGGAGTGCAGAACACTAGGAGAGCATGTAGGGAGAACACGACCAGGAACAGAAGAAAACTGAGGGCTAAATACATACGAGGTAATCAGGGAGATGGAACACGCCCAGGAACACAGGTGAACTAAATCTGATTAATGAGACGGGGAATGATGCTGAGCTTCATAAAGTCCTAAGTGATTCTTTTCAGGAATTTGATTGGCTGTTTCTCTGGAGCCAAAAGCCAATAGCAGCCCATGATCATATTTTGATTTAGTGTGCAGTCGAAGGAGCCTTATCCTTTGTCAGTGTGTGCGAGTATGCATTTGTTAAAAGGTAAGCTGTAATCTGACAAACAAACGTAATTTTAAATATAAGATCTTGATTGTATAGTCGGATGACTGCCTGAAGTTTACAAACCGAGGACAAATGCTGTGTTCCTGCTTTGAGAGCTTCTGCCACACGCCAGGGAACACAGGTGAACTAAATGTGATTAACAAGACAGGGGAAGCAAAACTAAATACAATGCACATAAGACAAGAGACAGGAATGAACACTGAGACGGAGACAGACAAGACACACAAGCCTGACATAGACAAAAACTAAATAAACATGAACACAAGACTGACTAAACACAGAAGACCTAACAGAAATGCCCACTAGGCACAGGAAACAAATGACAGGAGAACAACCTCAAAGAATAACAACAAATGAGTACCGAACGAAATCACAACCTAAGCAAAAGTAATGTTAAAAAACATCAAGTCACACAGAGAATATTAAACAGAAAACTGAAATCACTGGGTCCAAAACCCAGAATCATGACTACTATATTAGATTATCTATGAATACTTTTCATGTTGGAGGTTTGAAATAACATTACTTCATGCAGTGTGTCTTTGTCTGCTTTACAATCACACAGTGTTATTATTGAATTGGGACTAAAACTGTTAATCAGTAATTATCGTCTGCAATCGAGCAGATTTCAAACTGTTTTGTAATTGAACAGTGTTGATTAATAGTCAGTAGAGTGTTGCACAGATGATTGTATTTGCTACAGTTGCTACTGTCTGCCTGTTGGGGGTTGATGGTTGAGGGTCTGGGGTCATTGTGTGTTTTGATCGTACCTGTTGTTTCTCCTCTACCTGGCTGTCCCTTTGCAGCACACAGACTGCTGCCCTCCTGCTCTCCTACACTTCACTATTCATGATAGCTGTCTCATCCTTCATCCTGACTGGCTCGTTCTACCTCAGATGCTGTGGAAACTGTTGAAAATCACACTGGTTGAACTGTTTTGCTTTAACATGTTTTCAGGCTTTCAGGTACTCAGTTTTTTTTATCACTGAGTTTTTGAAAACATTTTTCAATCTGTTCAGGGAGCAAAAACTGAGCTGCAGAGTGATTACTTTTTTTTTTTTTTTTAAACAACTTGACCGGTCAGCTATCCCACATCGTGATAGAACTAAAAAATGTTTGCCCAGAATAAACTTGAAAAGATTTTCGAGTAAATTATTTAAAAAATAGGTGTAACATGCTGAGTACTAAGACATGTTTCTCTTTGTGATGGTATAAAACTGCTGCGGCTGTTGCAGTTATTGAAACTATAATCTATGATGTGTCCGTGAGGCTGGGAGCTGTTAAATGTGACAACTGTCCTGAACAAAAGATTTTGGCTTTACACTGTGACACTTCAAATGGGGCCAAACACAAACTGGCTGCTGTTGTTTAACAGAGCTTAATGTGTGTTTTAGCCCTGAAAATGTCATGTGGCGCATCACCTGTGTTTAAGAAGGTGAGTGTTCAGAGAGGCTGTCAAAATTAAGGTGAATTAAAAAGCTCTAAAACGACTTCGTGTCAGGGACAACTCAAAAAAATATGTTGTTTGCTTTTTCTAGTATGACCATGAGACTTGTTCAGACTTCATTAAATATTCTCAATTTATTGCTTTTGATTGTATTATTTAAGAAAAAAAAAAGAACAATTCTATGTAGTTCAGGTGAGACCTTTTTTAACCCTTTGACTGCCTGCTCAACCATTTGGTTTAGCATATTTTGAGAGACTATATATAATGAACTGGAGTACTTAGCTTAACTCAACCTTATTGAGCCATCTCTACCACTTGGTTGAGTTATGTTATCCTAAAAAAAAACACTAGATGGCACTGTGTCAGGATATGGCAGGCCTCATCTGCCACCCTCCAACCAGGAAATCAGAAAGCAAAAAATCACTCTGGACACATGGACTGTTTTGGCTAAAAATTTTAAAGGTAAGTACATTTTTCTGCAGTATAAACATGTCAGAGTCTTTACTGAACATGATTATGTCATTTGATACCAGAAAATAGCTGTAATAAATCCATAATATTTTTTTAAAAACATGCTCAACCAAACGGTTGATTTGTCAATTGATGGTAAGAGTAGCAAAACTTAGATAATGTTTAGAACTGTTGTTTTAACATATGAAATTGACTATTTACTATTGAATATAAATAATTTAATAATCTATACATGTAAATATGACATGTTTAAATTTTTCCAAAATACTGTATGTTACAAAATGTTCTAATGTTTAAAGATTTACTCACTTTCTGTGATTATTTTTTAAAGTACAGTTTTAAATGACACATGGAAATCAAACCAACTATATTTCTACAATTTTATTTGTTTTAATGTTTATTAGATGGATTGCAAATCCTTTTATGGAGCAAGACAACGCACCTACCTGGCCCTTGTACCTGAAAATTCGCAGGACTCTGATGGTGAACTGAGTGATGATGACCCAATAGATGATCCAGATTTTCAACCCAATTTTGCAGATGATAGTGATGAAAGCTGCTTTGATGTTTCCCTGGATGAAGATGCTCCTTCAACAAGTAGATCTAATAAACTTTCGCGTAAAATGAGCAAAAAAGGGAAAACTATCCTAAAATCAGTTCCCTTGGATGAAGCAGAGGATACATTAGACCCATCTTCCTCTTTAGTCCCAAAAAAAGACACAAGAAGAATCTGGAAGCATGAGGACATTGAAGAATTTCAAGTTCCAGACACCCAGACACAGTTCCATCACTCATCCCTGCATACAATGAGCATATGGGAGGGATAGATCTCTCTGACATGCTGGTACACCTGTACAAGACCCCAGCCAAGTCTACAAGATGGTACCTGCCACTCTTTGGTTACATGCTTGATCTGTCCATTGCAAATTCCTGGCTGGTCTACAAGAGGGAATGTGGACAACTAAACCAGAAACCAATCACACTCAAAAGATTGCGCCTGGCAGTTGCGCATAGCTTGAAACAAGTCAACAAGCCAGCATCCAAAGTTGGCTGACCATCATCCAGCTCTCCACCACCACCAAAGAAACGATACACCCCAAGACCCTCACAACCACAGCCAGATGTGCGATATGACTGCTTTGGGCATTGGCCACTTCACTGTGACAAGCGAGGCCGATGCAATTACTGTCCAAAGGGCGTCTCAAGATGGAAATGCCAAAAATGCAATGTTTTCTTGTGCTTGAATGCCAGTCAGGAATGCTTTGCAGTGTACCACCAGAAGATCTAATCATCAAGGGGTATTGGTGAAGTTGCATGAACGGCAAAAGAAAAGAGCCAGAACTGTTTCAGTGTGTTCTCAAATTTTTCAGTGCAAAATGGCAATGGTATATAATATACCACCAGAATTTTCTGGAAAATAAAATAAAAAATGTTAGTGCTGTTCCAACACTACAGTGAAAAGTTTATGTTAACAACAGGTCAAAAGTGAATTTGTATGTTTATGAATTTTCGGTAATTGCAGATCAAGTTTTTGATCAAATTTACAATATTTTTGTGTTTTATACATTTTGTGGTTTGTTATTATAACGCCCACTGTTGAAATGGAATCCAACAATGTTTGATGTTTTACTACCACAATAAAGTGGGTCAAACACAAAATTGGGTAGTTATTGTTTTGCAAAATGAGTATAACCTTTACTTTTTTCTACTAGTTATGTCTGTAGAACTTTATGTAGTTGTACCATAGAGAGACATCTCAACCGTTTGGTAGAGGGTAATATTTAAAAAACTATAAGGTGTGTATAAATTTTTTTTTTTGATTGTGATCATTATTGACCTAAAGGAATAGAAAATATGGACAAATAATTTTTTCATTGTATTTTTCTTGGTGAGGCAGTCAAAGGGTTAAAAAAGAAATTTGACTGATTTTTATGTGGAACAACCCAAACGTAAAGTTAACATAAGTCAGGCTTGTTATCGAGAACTGTCTCCACTGACAGCTTTGTGTTAAGAACACACCAGGGTTCATTAGGATCATCAGTTCTGGATGTTTTGTTGAGACTTTTAAATGATTTTAAACATAAGATCTTGATTTTACAGTTGGCTGACTGCCTGAAGTTTACAAACCAAGGACAAATGCTGTGTTCCTCCTTCTGATGTTCTGCCACAGCTTGACTGCAGCCACCTCCACTTGCTGCTTTTTTGCGGGTCTCTTTGTCTTCATGAACAAAAAAACATGTTCTGTTGGGCTGAGGCTGATTAACTCGGGAACTGAAGAATATCCCATTTATTTCTCCAGAGAAAATCATTGTTTTTGTAGTATGCTTGGGGTTATTATCCATTAGCTGTGGAGCACACTTTTCTGAATCAGAACAAAAAGTACAGCCCTTTAAACTTCACAATTTACCCTGCTTTTTCTATCAGCAGTCACATCATCAATAAACACGAGCAACTATATTCCACTGGCATCCAAACATGCCCATGATCATGAGCTCTTTCGCTCCTTCTCCATGTTTTTTTCTTTTAATCATTCTGGTTAATGTTGGTTCAAGATTGTATCTTTTAGATGTTTAGAAGTCTAATGAGGACTTCCTGTTCTTGACTGTAATCTCTTGACTTTGGCAGTGACGCGCGTAGCTCCCAGAGAGTGCGCTAGACCTGGATAGATGCTCTAAGGAAATAACTAAAAGAAGAATACTGCTATTGCTTCAGTCATCTTCTATCGTCTTTCAGGCCTTTCGGTGTTTCTAAGCTTGCCAGCACTTTCCTTGTTTCTAGGATTGTCTCCATATCGCTGATATGACCACTCTGCCCATGTGGAGAAGCATATTTTCTTTATATATTTTATAGTTTCATTTTTGTTAGTAAGCATAAAAATTCCACCTGCTTGTCCGTTATTAATTGTGCAAACGTGCTTTCTTCATCGACTTGTTTCTTTCAGCTAGAATTTACATAAAGAACTGCTGACTGCATGTCGCCACACTGGGCTGATTTGAAGATGAGTGCATTCATGCTCAGCAGAAAGATGCATATTCAGACCCGGCTTACAGAGACAGAAATTAAGTGCTGAATACAAGAACAAGGCAGAGTAAAGATACACGTCTCAGTGCTCATACAGTAGGCCTTAAGTTTAGGCTTTGTTTGCCAGATTGTACGACAATATCAGTTTCCACAAATATGTACCAACCAAAATAGTTATTTTTTTAACCACACCAGTTGCTAAATATTTGTGTTTAGGACAATTTGAGGCATTACTTTTTTAGATTGTTGTCATATCGTATAGGTCAAGGTCACAGTGACTTTACATCAAATGCTTATTGGCTGTACCTCAGGAATACTCAATGCTCAAATTGTGACAATGTGTATCTGAAATTTAAATGCAAAAGGTCACTGTTTCTTAGCCATTGCTCAATGACAAAATTCTGAAACAAAGCAGGCAGATTGTGACCACACGCCACATTTGGTCAAATACTGACCTGCTGGGGAGTCTTCCTCCAGCCCCAGTCAGGTTAAAAACAGAAACGAGTAGCTTCTCTGCTGTTTGTGAGCGTCCTTTCCTTGCTGTTTTCACTCCACTGTGGTTTGCATGGCTTTAAGAAAATGTACAGGGCATGGAGAAGAAAATGGTTGTCTCAAGTCAGCAGGAACAGTCTGCTCATGAATAAAGATGGCAACAAGAAAATTATAGTGTTTGGTTTATTAAAAACAAGGAACAAAGAAATGAATGGCAGCTGCAGGGAGTCCTCAGGTTTCATTGTGTTCCCTTCAGGCTTTTGTGCCAGAAGAGCATGTTTGAGATGGAGGGAAAAGACAGGAGAAAATGTTAGACACTCCTACATAACGAAGCTTCAGTGGGAAACTGTCTTTGAATATGAGGTGTGTATTCACTAATTTAAGTTTACATTGCTCCCACAAAATGTTATCCATCCCTGTCACGATTTGATTTTTGTTTAATGTCATCTCGTGTTCTTTCTTGTATCTGAGATGTGTATAAAGTGTAGTTAAGTATCAAGTGTTTACTCCTGCTGGAGTCATCCGCTATGTGATATGCATGTGTGTAGACCAGGTGAGCTGTTCATGGGAAGTGAACTTATTATGCTGGCACAAAGTGAGGCAGAACAGCGTGTGAAGATTAGGCTGAAAGCAGGTGCAGGCGGGATTCCTACCGTCTTTGTGCATTACCGTGTAGACGAAAGGAAGGCCTATCAACCCACCACCATGCACCTGTGGTGCCCTCCAATAACTGTTAAAACACACAAACTTACGTATTACAGTAATACAGTATTTGCTTAGTGTCTGTGATGCAGCAGGACTCGATTTCATAGCAGGGACATGGATACTCATTCTGTGTCTCCCTGTAATCAAATTCTAACAAAACAGCTTCAGCATCAGCTCCGATATCGTGCTAAATAGGGATGGGTATCGTTTAGGTTTTATCCGATACCAGTACCAAACCGGTACTTTTGAAACGGTGCCGGTGCTTAAACGGTGCTCGAACCGGTGCTTAAAGAATGGAGAACACAAACTTTGTCCAAAAACCTCTCATGTTCAGCTGCTTTTTTGTAAAAAGATAACAATGTTAGCCTTTTCTGCAGCTATAGGGCATATATGGTATCACTCTTGGCTGGAAGCAGTGCTTAATCAATGGAAAAAACACAAACTTTGTCTAAAACCCTCTCATGTTTAGCTGTTTTCCACTTTTTCTTTGGTCATTTTAGCCTTTTTGGCCAGGGTGAAGGGAGTATCTGCCATCAAACAAGAAGACAGCTGCATGTAACTACGACGGTGTTTGCTAGTTCACCTTACATGCATTACTTTAATAATGTGGTTAGCGTACTCAACGTAAATTACACACGAACAACATTAAGCTACTCACGCAGAGGAGAACGGCTGCTGCTGCCATCATCATCCTCATCATTTCTGCTACGCTGACAGGGCTAGGGGCCAGGACTCTCCTCTTCGGGTTCTTGGGGGATGTTGCTAACTCCAGGTCCGATAACAGGCACCACACCCGCAGTAGATGTGCACGGTGTGAGGTCTCGCAGCAAGCTATCAAATACGGTGCATTTCTCGGCTTTTAAAAAAAAATGCTATGCGTCGCCAGGTGTTTCATCAGATTCGAGGAGTTACCTCCTTTGCACAGTATCAGCTTAAAGCACTTGTTGCAGGCTGCTGAGCTTGCATCTTTTGCTGTGAAGTACAGCCAGACTTTGACCGCTTCGCCTTGGGCATTTTTAATCTGTAGCTCTGCTCTAAAAGAACCTACGTACCTGGGCCCGCCTACTACGCTTGCAAAGGTAAAATGATTGGCTAGAATCCAAAGTGTATGACATCTCAGTAAAAAAAAAGCACCGAAATAAAGCACCGAAATGTGTGCTGCTTTTCGGTCTGGTTACTACCGTTTATGTCATCCCTAGTGACCTAAACGGTACCCATCCCTAGTGCTAAACCTCCTTCAGTCCTGTGAGATTTGTGTATTCATGCATCATAAACAGCTAAAGGAGCTCAGCGGTGGCAGTAGATATGGCCCAGTGTCACTGACGGCAGATAGATCGAGCACTACATCGGGACAATAGCAGCACTTTCACTGACTCTCAGCAGAATGTTCACTGCGTAGAGTAACTCGATCTGTTTCAAAAGCCTAAAAACATAGAAAGCTGCATTTCTTTGTTCATTTCTTAGCTGTTTTCTCTGCCTGCTAGCACACACAACAAAATCTGATATTACCAAAAATGCTGACCACACACTGACCCTCCCACATCACTAAAATAGCTTTATTACACTAGCTCATACTCTGAGTAGACTGCAATTACAGGCCTCAATGTTGTATTTGAATAATTTTTTACTTTTCTATATTGCAGTGTCTTCTTGCAGTAACATATCAGTTCTTAAACCCATGTGTTAACAAGAGTGAGGGAGCATGTGAAAAGCTTTCTGTACATTAGATGT